>NW_026859121.1:0-19157 GCF_026571515.1 Ruditapes philippinarum | reverse complement strand
TTTTGGGTTTGAAAAAAAATAATGTTAATCATGATTCAAGGAAAATGATTATAACTGTAAGATGTAAAATGTAAATTCATTTGCTTTAATGCTGAACCAAAATCTAAATATTTATAACCACAAATATATTATGTTATATAAAATATTAAACTAAAGTGATTTCTATAATTATTATGATTTATTTTATTACAGTTAAATCCAAACTACAAGGCAGCTATTGCAGCTCTCAATGCGCTCAGTCGACAGGACCTGGATGAAGTAAAAAGTTTCAGAGAGCCACCAGAACTTGTGAAATATGTTGTTAACTCTCTTTGTCTGCTTTTCAACAAAACACAAGAGTATGTATCATTAGTATAGAAAGTTTTATTCACAATGAAAACTTGAAGACTGAAAAATATGTAATAAATATTCTTACATGCTTCACACTGTTATCCCATTAAAGCAGCATGCCTCAAGATTCTTGTTTATTTTCATGAAAATTTTGAAAATGTTTTAAAAGTAAAATATTGTAAAGTGAACAAAAAAAGTTATTTACACATTGCAAATGGCACTTATGATCCACATAAATTACTAAAAAATAGTTCAAATATGCAGAAATAGCCCTTACTGTGGTAGTTATGCAGAAGAAATATGTTAAATACTGCTAAATCAGTCATCACGGTAACATGTGTAATGATTGTTACTTGAATCTTGAAACTTTTTAACTCTTCTCAAAAGTTTTGCACATTTTTCTCAAGTTTGATTTTCTTGAAATATTTTGGCTCATCTTGAGGCAAAATGACAATAATGGATGTACTTGAAAAAGTTACTATTTGTAAGTCATGACTCAAAACTAAAATTAAACACATGGTTTTTGTTACAGTTGGGAGAATGGCAAATTATTACTTACACGAGAAAACTTTATACAGGAATTGATATTCTATGACAAAGACAATATACCTGAAGGTATGTTTGTGGAACTATCAAGACTTGTCAAAAATCCAATGTTTCAACCAGATCTGGTGAGATCTGTGAGTCTTGCAGCCGCTGGAATTTGTTCCTGGGTTCATTCAGTGCAGAAATACTCGGACATCCACAGAAACATGCAGCCACGACTGAAAAATCTGATGGAACAGGAAGAAAAATTCACAAGGGTATGACGATTGTTGTTACCAAAAATATGAATTATAGTTGCATCTAATGATAATTCAATCAGAATTTATTAATATTTTAATTTTTATTGCCTTAACATCTGTTGATGTCAACTAAGCTAGAATTATATTAATGAATTGACAATTGCATACTTTATTAAACATGAGCGTGACCATCTTACCTTTAGTGTCATAATAAGTGTGTTCTTCATTCTTTAGGCTCAAGCAAAACTCGGCCAGTTAAGAGTAGATGCTAACAGAATAAAGAGCGGTTTAGAAAGAAAGATTCAGGCTCATAGAGCAGCTGTAAAGAGAGCCAAGACAATCCTTAAACAGATGCAGGTAATGGTTTATATTTATATATTATATACTAACTACTGAAATACTGGGTTTTATCTGTGAAATGAAATCCATATCACTCCAGGCTTTGGGTCAGTTATATTAAAATATAATGGCCATATGTGCAAAGTTCTTGTTATCATTATTTAAATAAAGTAATTATTTGAATGAATTTATTACATAGACAAGAAAGAAATGTAAAAGGAATGTTAAGAAAGTCACTATTTCATTTATATTTGTTAAAATTTCGATTTCGCATTTAACAATGATTAAAAAAATGTTAAATAATGTCTTGCAAAAGCTAAAGGAACTACTGACATTTTATGCATTTTTTAACCTTTTCTATATGAAAAGGTTTGCTTTCAATGTCTATTAGATTTCCGTCTTCTTCATTGTATGGTCCAAACGTTATGTACATGATAAACTTAAAAAACGAAAAAAAAACACGTAAAAAGCAAATAAATGTTAAATACATGTATGTATGCAGGCTGAATGTTGCTATTTTTGCGTAAGATGTTACATGTAGTTTTGTATCTTCTTGCACTAATATGATGTGCTGATATGATTAACGTCACTTCTCTTCAAATATTGTCTTATGTAATATATATAATTTTACATCTTTTGAAATTGTTCTTTTTTGTATAATTATGATGCTTTTCTTTGCTTAATGTTGTTTCTTTTCATTGACTGTGTTATGTAATATGTATATCTTCGAACATTCGGAGGCAATAAAGATGTATATATATATAAAATAGATAATAGGTTATCACTACTTCTTAATTGAAGTACAATTAGTTTGCTAAAATAATCACACCTCAATGAAGACTATAAACTTGAATTTCTTTTGCAGCAAATGCGTAGTCATTGAATATCTTGTTTCTTCTTTCTTTATGCGTCAGTCCCACAGTAAATAATTTTTATTTAATTTATTTTTACTTATTAGACATGAAAAAATGGATTTGTTTTGTTTTGTCTTTTTAATGAATATGCTATTTATCACTCATTAAAGTGAGGAACTACGAGTTCACAAATATAGTGCATTGTTAAACACATTTCCCCCCATACAAACCCAGAAAACAAATATTTTCTAAAAAGAATGCAAAATAAAGGGAGGTAATAAGAGTTTATTAATTGTCCTTATTTCATAGAGACAGGCTTTTGTTAAACTTTGATATGTTAAATCTTTTTGTTATCCTGTATATTATCAATAATGTTTTTTATTTCATAACAGAACATAGAGAGGAAGATATCTAGAGCTGTAAATCTGATGGAGAACATGTCAATGCAACACTACATTGGTGGAAGTCTTGAACTTCGTTAAAGCCAAGCACCAGATCTTTACAGCTCCTGGAGACGCATTAATCACCGCAGCATGTGTCTGCTACCAGGGACCTCTCACTGACAAAACTACGGTCCCAGCTCCTACAGGACTGGTTAGATAGGTGTAAACAGGGTAACTTTAAATTACCAAAAATTTGTAGGACAAGATGTCTACCAGCTTGGTAATGGTATAGAAGGTTTGGTTTGGATTTGAGTCTCAGAAAGATCGTTGACTCTATAAGTGAAGTTTCAAGTTCTCAGACAGGAAAGTCCAAAGTGCCTCTCTATCCTTGATGGCGGACTGTTTCCTCTTCCCAGAGGTTAGGACGTTATAAATACCAGCCTGTTGTATATGATACCAGTAAATATTACAAGTCAGAGCTGAAACGTCACGGGAGTGTTGAGTACGAGCCAACTAGTGCCGATGATGATGATTCCGATGATGAAGCCGAGCAGAGTCCTCTCCTAACACGCGAATTTCGTACTCTCTACAAGAAATTCTTAGTGACTTTGATGAACTTAGTAAGTGGCGACTTGAGGGACTTCCAACTGATTTACACTCAGTTTCAGAATGCTTTACTTATGAGAGTGAGTTGTTACAACAGGAAATATTGCTGGCCTTTATTGATTGATCCAGACAACCAGGCAGAGACATGGGTGAAGGCCATACAAATGAGTGGCAACATTTTCTCAGAGAAAGATGTTAGAGATGGAGATGATAATGACACTGAAGGTAATCATTCATCATTTTATTTTTATTATCATTTTGTTTACATTGATCATATAAGTTTTATTTCACCATCATTTTACTTATACCAGTCGCGTTAGTTGTTCTACAATATGTTTTATCACAATACGATCAGCAAAGATTAAAGTTGGATATTATTGTCTTGAAACAGAAAATACAAACATAACAACACTCAAAAATTTGAACTATACAGTTGTTACACATAATAATTATATTTTATTTACAGTCAAAGAATATTATTCTTTCTAGCAAAATTTGATATGAATAATACAAACTGAAACATCAATAAGAATGCACAGTTAGCACACTGTTCTCTATGTCTATCTATCAGTACATGTATTACAAAAATAAATCCTTTTTTTATCCTAAAATTACATAAAATCTAAGTATTAATTAGTTATAGTTAACAAAATATGACTATGCCTTTCCTTTACTGTATTCCTGAATGGCAGACAATCTTCCATATACCTTAGTTGAAAAAGAAACAAACACATATAGGTATCTTTAGTTCAAACCAAATACTCAAAACAGTTCAAAGACATTAAATACATATCTATACATATCTATAATTCAAAACAAGTATTTGAACAGTTCTGATATTTTGGCTAAAGGAATTAAACATATACATAATTATGCATATTTTATAATAGATTCTCTGATAGACTTATTAGTTGGGCAGAAAAGAGTGAAAACGTATTCCTAGTTAATTTCTTAATATAAATGGGCAATGAAAACTTGCCAGACCAAGCTGCACATCCTTTTATTCTGATGACATGCTTTACTCTATGCTGCTAAATTTTATCATTATAATCTTGATGTCATATAAAAGAACAGTTCAGAATTCAATGCCTGACAAGTCTTTGCCATTATTCTAAGTCATATACCTCGATTTTGCTCTGATTTGTATAACTTACAATGATTTTGTTAGACAGATGGTCATGATATATACAAACTGGAACATTGATTTTATCAATCTTCAATAATTCTCTTATTAACACACTTTTAGGATCTAACTGTAAAACATTCCTAGTATGGTTTCCAGCAACCAAAACTTTTCCATTTTCTGTTACACTTACATATTTTGCGCCCAGTAACAGATTGTTATCAAATTTACTTGTGATGAACTTTTTTCTATTTCTATTAAGAACAAGTAAACCTTCTTCCATGTCAGCAACATATATTGATGAACCATCATTAGTGACGGCTAAACCACTGATGCCAGGGGACAAAGGAATCTTAACCTTTTCCCTTATATAAGCGTGTTTCGACGGCTTTTTGCCCCCCCCCTTTTTTGAGGCCTCAAACAGTGAAAAAATGCCCTATTTAGGCCCCAAACACTGTTTTTCGTTTGAGAAATGTTGTTAAAAAAATTGACCATTTTTTCGGCGCCGTCCCCCATCCAAATATTACATCAGGGGGTTGCCAGAAGGGGGATGTGCCCCCTTCTGTTTGGGGGGTTTGAAGGGGGGCGGAGTCCCCCTCATCGCCAAGAAAATTTTGGACTTGTGAGAGGCTTAAAATGATCCCAGGTCGATCATTAGGTAACGTGTAACCAATGCTGAAAAGCCTTTGACTCTATCTCAATCCCTTGAGAAGTTGCAGCACTTTGAAATAAATTTTGATGGAAAAAATCGAGGCAAAAAAGTGATTTTTGGCAATTTTGAGATGTCCCCTCGTTGCCATGGTAACAGGAAATTTAAGACTGAGCATGTCGTTACAAAGGCAATGGTCCAGTCAACATTTGTGCCAAGTTTGATTAGTATTGAAGCATTTTTCATAGTTTCATAGCAGTTTGAACTTGTGAGAGGAGGCTTTTCAGTGAAAATGGCCATTTTTCACAATATGCTCATGGGGGAAAGGGTTAACTAAAAAAATTATAAATGTTACAAAACATCAATTTTTCACCAAAATTAGGTAAAAGACCAAATGTTAACATGGAAAAACTAGATTTTGGGTGGTTCCAAGGTTTTTCATCATTTTTTGTTAACCTTTTCCCTTATATAAGCGTGTTTCGACGGCTTTTTGCCCCCCCCCCTTTTTTGAGGCCTCAAACAGTGAAAAAATGCCCTATTTAGGCCCCAAACACTGTTTTTCGTTTGAGAAATGTTGTTAAAAAAATTGACCATTTTTTCGGCGCCGTCCCCCATCCAAATATTACATCAGGGGGTTGCCAGAAGGGGGATGTGCCCCCTTCTGTTTGGGGGGTTTGAAGGGGGGCGGAGTCCCCCTCATCGCCAAGAAAATTTTGGACTTGTGAGAGGCTTAAAATGACCCCAGGTCGATCATAAGGTAACGTGTAACCAACGCTGAAAAGCCTTTGACTCTATCTCAATCCCTTGAGAAGTTGCAGCACTTTGAAATAAATTTTGATGGAAAAAATCGAGGCAAAAAAGTGATTTTTGGCAATTTTGAGATGTCCCCTCGTTGCCATGGTAACAGGAAATTTAAGACTGAGCATGTCGTTACAAAGGCAATGGTCCAGTCAACATTTGTGCCAAGTTTGATTAGTATTGAAGCATTTTTCATAGTTTCATAGCAGTTTGAACTTGTGAGAGGAGGCTTTTCAGTGAAAATGGCCATTTTTCACAATATGCTCATGGGGGAAAGGGTTAAACAACTGTTTAAGCGTATTGCCTTTAAGTTCATAAATATATACTGATGTAGAATCAGAAAGATACAAGTTTCCGTTGGCATATGCCAAACCTCTGCAGCTATGTGTAAGTTTTATCATGCGAGTTTTCTTCATCTTGGGTTGAAGGGAAACAACATGTAAGACTGTATCTGAGCAAGAGACAGCCACCTCGTTGTTAGATATGGTGCAAACTTGCCAAGGCTTTCCCGGGATGTCACAGTAGTCTAATATAGAATATCCAGGTCTGTCAACTCTTTTTAACCTTAGGTTACTGAAGTCAGCTAGTACTAGCGTTCCATCTTGTAGGAAGCAAATGCTGTAGATATTTGGAGTACTTAGGTCTGATGGATATTTGACATCGATCATTTTTTTAGATTTGAATTTGAATTTTTTTAAATGCTTGTTTTCTTTTGGTTCCTCTTGTAAAACATTATTTAGTCTTTTTTTGGTTACTTTCAGTGGTACATTCTCCAGAGATCGTTTCATTTTCTAATTTTTTCCAGTTTTGTTTTCTTCTCTGTTAAATCCTTGAAGTCCTCTGAAAACTACGGTGTCATCATCTTTACACATTTCATATTTTGTGGAAGGTTCATCTATAGAGCTTATGGGAACTTTGTTTACTTCTAAGCTTACCAAGCTATCCATCTCTCGGAGCATATCAGAGAGGACTTCATTGACCTTCAGCTCAATTTCTTCATTTTGTTCTTCAGGTTTACTTCTATCAAGAAACCTCTCAACTTCTTTTGCAATGTTTTTGCTTTTAATTATGTTTACAAAGTCTTGTGAAATGTTGTTTCCTGTAGATACTAGAGTGTTTGTTGCAGAGTGCAGCAGGGCCTCGGTTCCCTCAAGTACTTTTAGGTCATCTTGGATATTTTCTAGGGCTGGTTCTGTTATTTCCTCTATCTGTGTAATAGACACAAGCTGCAGTACATCTAGCCGTGTATTGATACTTTCTCTTATTGTAGCTACTTGCTGCAAAAGTTGTTCTTTGTTTCCAAGGACTTTGTTCCTTTTACTTTCAAACTTGTCTTGATATTGATGCACTTTTTGTGTTATTTCTTGAAGCTTTTTTTCAGCATCATCAACTTTGTAAATATTTGTTTTGTTGGTAAGAAATTCTGGTATGAAGGATATGTCTTTACAAGATCTGTAATGATAAAGCAATAATTGTGTTATAAAACATAGATCTATATATGTTGACTTTTAAATGTATTATGCTCCAAACATTTGAAACCACATTACCTCCAGTCCCTGGGATTGGCCGAGACTTTGACAGTCAGAAAGTAAAATTCTTTTTTAACCTTTTACCTCATATAGGTGTGTTTTGACAGCTTTTTACCCCCAACCCCCTTTTTGAGGACTCAAATTGTGAAAAAATGGCCCATTTAGGCCCCAAACACTGTTTTTTGTTAGAGAAATGTTGTTCAAAAAAGTGATCCCATTTTTCTGCGCTGCCCTCTATCAAAAAGGTACATTAAGGGGGTGCCAGAGGGGGGGGACGTGCCCCCTTCTGTTTAGGGGTTTGAAGGGGGCAATAGCCCCCCTCATCACCAAGAAAATTTTGGACTTGTGTGGGGTTAAAAATGGCCTCAGGTTGATCTTAAGGTAATGTGTAACCAATGCTGAAAAGCCTTTGACTCCATCTCAGTCCATTGAACAGTTGCAGCACTTAGAAAACAGATTTGATGGAAAAAAGCAACGCAAAATAGAGATTTTTTGCAATTTTTAGACATACCCCCCTTGCCATGGTAATAGGAAATTTAAGATTGAGTATGCTGTTACAAAGGCTATAGTCAAGTCAACATTTATTGCCAAGTTTGATCAGTAAGCATTTTTTACAGTTTCATAGCAGTTTGAACTTGTTACAGGAAGCTTTTCAATGAAAACAGCCATTTTTCACAATATGCTCATGTGGTAAAAGGTCAATCCCCCAAGCACTGAGAGTTGAACATATCCCCTGCTACTTTGGCACCAAAACAAAAACTGCTGCATTGACCTGGCAGTGAATGGTCAAATATAATAAGGTTAAAGGTTTTACACAAGGTGTCAGGGTGCCATGACTACAATTGACTCAGGTTTACTATGTGTGGTAACATTATTTATATAGTCTTTGAGTTTAGAACAGTCATAATAAGAATTAAAAAAATAGCCAGTTTACTAATCAGTCACTTCACTCATCAACTTTTACATTTAACCCCCCCCCCCTCCCCCCCCCCCCCCCCAAAAAAAAAAAAAAAAAAAAAAACAACAAAAAAAAACAAAAAACAAAAACAAAACAAACAACAACAACAAAAAACAACAACCTAAAATCAGACCGTTGTAGGTCAAAAGAAGACATTACTTGTTTTTAAGTGGCTCAACAATAACTTTAAAATTGTTGATGTGACTTAAAGACAAGGAAACTGACTTCAAAAGACATTTGTCCTTTCGGCCTCCAAAAATGTATGGATTTAATAATGACAACTCTTTGGTCAGATGTTGTAGAAGTAATTAAACAGAGATGATTTAGTCTCATGAATTGCAAACCTGCCAATATTTAAAAAACAATTTACAGATTGTATGTTATATTTTTTTAAAGAGTACATAAAATACAAGACTTTACCTATGATATATAGCCATGCACATTTGACATCCCACCTGATTATGTTCTTCACAGTACATGTCAACACAATTATGATTATGGTTTTCACATCTTTCTGTTGGTATGGGCAACTGTGTTTGTCTTGACATTGACTGGAATTGATCCTTTTCTAGAATTTTGTGTTTTAATAAAGCTGGAATATCTTCATGAAACTTGACACATGTTGAACAGTAATAATCTTTACAGTCCACACAATACTTTTCTGCTTTGCAGTTTTTATTCTTTAGTTCACAAAGTGTACACTGAATATCAAAAAATTCATCTTGCATTTGGTCAGTTTCATCTATAGTGATATCCCCACCTGTTGCCATTGTTATTGAAGTCTTTAAATTCTTAAAACTTATATATAATTATATATACTGGCATCTGTAAACCCTCACTGCCTACAGTATATATAATTTCAAATGTATCAAATATTTTAACATTTTAGTAGTAACTTCCTCTTATAGTGAAAATGTTATCAAAATTGTAAATACACACATCTATGATAAAATTTTTTATCTAAACTTAATTGTTTACATTATATGATGTATTAAATTTTTGTGTATATAGATAAAACCTTGTCAGTAAATCTATTAACCCTTTCACTGCATTAGACGGCTAAATATGCCGGGCGTATTTGACATATGGACGGCTTTAGCCGTTCCTATGATAATAATAGTAATAATAATAAATAAATAAATAATAAGAAGAAAATTAATAATAAATATAAAGAAATTATAACAATAATTATTATTATACTCACAGATTGGAAACATATATAATTATTATAATACTTATAACAAATAATTATAATTATATTTATTAATAATATAGTAATTTCTTAGAAAACCCTCTGGCAAATAGGTGATCAATAAAACAATAACCCTCTGGCAGTGAAAGGGTTAAAGAAGATTTAGAATTGCAATTTAAGAAATTATATCTATACAATAAGGAGAGGTTTTTTACTCATCCAGGCTTCTCTCTAAGTCATCATCATCATCATTTTACAAATTTTATTGAGATATAGATATAGATCATATCTTTCATGGATTTTAACACTGTTATATCCTTAATTGATTTACAAGTTTTGAAAAACCTATTCTGATTCTACTTTTATACACCCACAAGCATGTAATCTTAAGAACAGCTCTTGTTAAGTAAAATTATCAAGACAAGAGATTGTATATTATCAATCACGACAGCATAGTTATGTTTAGTTTTTATTATTTTTATTATCAAAGTTGTTTTTGATAACTTTTAAGGGTGAAAAATCTGTTATTTTTTTCCCACTCACATTTTGGTTGTATTTCAGTATGAATGTTGGTTATTTTTCAGATCTTCCACAATTACCGTCAGCTGATGACAAAGTAGAAGAGGGGTCAACACCCTGTCCTCCAAGTCGTGGTACAGGTGTCACTTTCTCAGAATATTCTGTGGATTATTCTCAAGATGGTGCAATGACTCGACGTACCAGTAGCACATCTAACACATTAACTACCAACACTGGAACAGATTTCACTAAACGGTTAGATGAATATAAATACAATGATAAATTATAACATGGTTGTAAAATAATGTTTAAATAACAGCTATTTGTCTTATGATATAAAATACAAATGCTTACACAATTCATAACAGACTAGGTTGGAGCAGGATATGGTCTTTTAATTTCTGAGTTCTAGTTTTTGGCATGGCAGATGTATTATGTATTCCATTTTAGTTTGATTATAAACTAACATTTATCTTCCATGCAGATATTTTTTCAAGAATTTTTTGTTGTTGTTGATAAAACAGGTATTATACTGTATTACTACAAAATTGTCTGCAAGTAAATAACTGAATTAGAATTTACCATTAATTTATGTTTCAAACTGGCCCTGTAAGCAAGCTAAAAATTGAAACATTTTACTGGAATTACTAAAGAATAATATAAATGCTATCAGTTTAAATTAAAAAAATGAAACTTTGCTATTGTTTGATTAATGCAATACTTATAACTACATGTAGTTTATTAGCTCGACTATTCGATAAGAATAAGTAGAGCTATTGCAGTCACCCGAGCGTCGGCGTCGGCGTAACCACTTATGTTAAAGTTTTTGTAATAGTTCAAATATTTTCAAAGTCCATTGACATATGGCTTTGAAACTTTGCACACTTGTTCACCATCATGACCCAACCTGTAGACAGGAGGAGGTAACTCTATCAAGCATTTTGACAGAATTATGCCCCTTTTTCGACTTAGAATTTACGTTAAAGTTTTTGTAATAGTTCAAATATTTTCAAAGTCCATTGACATATGGCTTTGAAACTTTGCACACTTGTTCACCATCATGACCCCAACCTGTAGACAGGAGGAGGTAACTCTATCAAGCATTTTGACAGAATTATGCCCCTTTTTCGACTTAGAATTTACGTTAAAGTTTTTGTAATAGTTCAAATATTTTCAAAGTCCATTGACATATGGCTTTGAAACTTTGCACACTTGTTCACCATCATGACCCCAACCTGTAGACAGGAGGAGGTAACTCTATTAAGCATTTTGACAGAATTATGCCCCTTTTTCGACTTAGAATTTACGTTAAAGTTTTTGTAATAGTTCAAATATTTTCAAAGTCCATTGACATATGGCTTTGAAACTTTGCACACTTGTTCACCATCATGACCCAACCTGTAGACAGGAGGAGGTAACTCTATTAAGCATTTTGACAGAATTATGCCCCTTTTTCGACTTAGAATTTACGTTAAAGTTTTTGTAATAGTTCAAATATTTTCAAAGTCCATAGACATATGGCTTTGAAACTTTGCACACTTATTCACCATCATGACCCCAACCTGTAGACAGGAGGAGGTAACTCTATTAAGCATTTTGACAGAATTATGCCCCTTTTTCGACTTAGAATTTACGTTAAAGTTTTTGTAATAGTTCAAATATTTTCAAAGTCCATTGATATATGGCTTTGAAACTTTGCACACTTGTTCACCATCATGACTCCAACCTGTAAACAGGAGGAGGTAACTGTATCAGGCATTTTTTTTACTATCAAGCACGAAGAATAGTCGAGCGTTGCTGTCCTACCGACAGCTCTTGTTTATTATTGCTGAATATTTTTAGATCACATTCTCGCAATACATGGGAGAGTGAGCAGTTACGTCCAGTAACCTCGGTGACAGCTAGTTGGGAAATGTATAGTTTACATCCAGATCAGTCTATAGAACATCCCAAAGATAATCTGTGGATTATAGAGGCAGATGATCCATTACTTGACAGCAGACTTATAAATGCTATAGTACATGGTATGTTTTTATCTCAGTTCATTACATTATCCAAACTTGGCAGTGTAATTCAAGATTTATTTTAAAATGCATGAAATACAATAACTAACATCAGTTCTGTTCTTTTCAATTCATTATGTAAACAATGTCAGTGATCCTAAAAGTGTAAAAGTTAAGAAATAAAATCATTTATAGATCTTAGCATTCACTTTAAGTTTCTGTTTTTTTTTCTTACAACAGGGGTGACAGTATTGATTACCCACCTAGAAAGAAAGCCTATTGACCCCCTGTTTCGAGGCTTACTCCTCAAACATTTCTACGTTGATAAAGATGGTAACAAAGTTGTCAGGGTCGGTAGTTACGAGTTCCGGTATCATCCAGATTTCTGTCTTTATCTGAGTACTTCGGTCCCACTATTCCTGAAAGGTAACTTTTTAGACTAAATGTTACATGTTAATGTCAAGTGATAATCTTTTGTGTGTGACTTGTTTAAACTGAATTATGTCTCAGACAAAAACTCAAGATTTATCTGTATGTTGAAGATTTTTCATAGGCCATTTGAAGATTGTAAGAATGCCAGTAAACAAGTATTAAGGGGACTAAAATGGAAACAGTTTTATTTTATTTGTATGAAATGATAATAAAAGTAATTATTTAACTTTATTTATTGTGGATAACATATTTGTTTCATTACAATTTTCAATGTGGACAATATAATGAATAGCTATTTTTATGAAAAGGCATAATCAAATGCATAAAATGCGAAAACAGAAACTTAGATATACAGAAAATATAGGAGTGCAGAAGTTGTTAACAGTAAATTTCTTCTTGGTATGTTCATAATATGTACAATATGCTTGAAATAGACAGTTGATATTCCATTTTTAACTCTAAGCCAGCTGATGGCAATATATTTTACCCATTGGACACATACTGACCTAGATCAGTCAGTACATCTTCACTGTTTAATCATGATCTGCACTGTTTACTATTCACTCAGTACATATTTTGAAAATTTACTTTAAATTTTGTGTAAAATGATGAGTGATTTTGCCCAGATAGAATGATGTACAAGTTTATTTAGGTACATAGTGTGGTAAAATGTTAGTTATATATTTCAGGTGATGGGCTACACAATATTCCGCTACACAGAATGTGTATCATCAATATGTCATTCAGTGATGAGGCAATCATCAACTTCCTGCTACACGAAACTATGAAAGTTGAACGGAAAGAATTTGAAGGTCAAAAGAGGTCAAATGAAAATGATATTATACAGCATAGAAGAAAGTTGGCTCAAGAACATGTATGTAGCCTGACTTATGATCTATAAATGATCTATAAAGAATGTAACAAAAACATAAAAATTTAAGTTGCCAATGTATACAATGTATACAAGGAAAGCTTGTGATAAAATACTACATTCAAAAATCTGTAGTTAAAGATAATTATTTTATTTTCCCAATTGAACAAAAATATAAAACACCAGATATTAGAATTTAGTCAGATGAATTTATGTGGGCAGATTGATTAATTGCACTTCACTTCTTTACCATTTCATTCTTATATTTATTGTTCTGTCTTTTTTTTACACTAGGAAATGATCAGAGAGAAGACATTGAATCTTTTTGGACCAATCCTTGAAGACCAGACCATGCTAGACTCGCTAATAAATTGTCAGAAAGAGGTTGAACGTAACAAGATCATCCTAGAGGAGACTCGGTACATGGGCGACCATCTAGAGGAGAAGTTCTCTCATTATGTTCCTATGATCATGCAGGCGGCCATGTTATATAACATGATTCAGAGAATGTTTGTCCTACATTCCTACTATTATATGCCATTCTACAAGTTTGTTGAGATGTTTACAGCAGTCATCAAGTCTAGAGATCGAGGAAAAGGAACAACTGGTGAGTGCTCTGATTATTAAATATACTAATTCAGTAAAATATTCATCATCAAATACGTTATTGGAACTTATATCAATTATTCATTGTTACTTAGTGGAATTTATTAACAAGCTATTTCATCTCTGTATCAGAGATCATGCTCAATACATGTATATTTGGTGCTAAGCAGGGTATTGTTTTTTTTACATAGCCAGAATGTTACAAGACCACTAGCACTGTAACTGACATTATAGTATGAAGAAGCTGGTTGACATTCAATCATATATTCAATAATTTTGAGGGAATGTATAATAAATATTGATCTTATTGATTTATTGTCCTGGTTCTTTATAACAGACAACTTTATGTTATTATTTACAATGCCTGACACATATTCAAAATTGTTTCTTAATCTGATTTATAGGTGTAACATCAGATCACAAAGTTTCATTTATATTTGTACATTGAAATGATAACTATGAAATTATCTAGAACAATACAGAACTCGTATATTACTGGCTATATCAGTTTGCAGTAGAATTATTTTTGTCATATATTTTATACAAACAGGTGCGCCTGCATCACGAGCAAAGGAACTATCTGATGCGGTGTATACCAACATCTTCAAGTTTGTGTCTATGATGATGTTTGAGCAGCACTTCCTGTTACTTCAACTTCTTGTAGCTCTAGAAAGACTCAGACTCGGCAAGAAGGCCTCGGCCAAGGAACTTGGTATCTTTTTGAACGGTTTTGACAAGCAGGGCCTTGAGGAAGCTTCCTTGCTTGAACAGAAACCAGACTGGATGGAGGCTCAAGCCTGGATTGATTGTTTGATACTGGAGCAGGTTCACCATGCCTTCCATGGTCTAAGGAAGTCACTGATAGCTAACAATGAGCAGTGGAAGGAGTACTTTGAGCATCCAGTCTCTCTGATGAACACTGTGCCTGGTATGACCATGCAAGACCTCTTTATCTTCCAGAAATGTATTTTGTGGAAGTTTGCTGCTCCTGAAAGGGTAAGTTTCATGCTTAAATCTGTTGAAAGAATACATGATACTTAGTCATACATCTTAATTTTTTTTAATATTACTTAATATATGGAGATGAATCATATTTGAAAGCAATAATTTTATAATCACATGTTTGTTTATAATACTGCCAGTTTGTGACATCAAGCTTTATAGCTGACAGTTTATATAATTTATATACACAGTTGCTGGAAATTTATTAAGTAATTTTCATTATTTTCTTTAAAAAATACATGATAATGAATTTTGTTGTATAATTTTTTTTTTAAAGATTTTTGACATATCTTATGGCTGTGAAAGCTGTGAGATGAGGGGTAAATTTCAAACAACTATTTATACACAACCATATAGCATATCAAAGATGGTAATTACTTATAATGTACATGTACATGCTCTATGGAGAGTTTTTATAGAAGAAGAAAGGTAGATAAAAGTTAAATTTTACATGTTATGATTACAGTTATCTGAGGTGGCTCAAGCTCTTATATTATATGAGCTAGGAAGTATTCGTACAGTACCTGACCACTATAACATCAAGGAGGTGTACAACTTCACCTCTAACACAACACCAGTTGTATTTGTACTTCCTAATGATCTTCACGATGTAGAAGTGTCAGAAGGAACTAAAGGTTAGTCATCACATAATTTTTATCACTTTATATTTATCACCCTTATCAACAGATCAGGGTGAATATCACTTTTGTTCTATCATCAATACTATTCTATGTATCTGCTGATAACTTAATCATTTATTAAAAATTTCTTATTCTATAAACTATAGTAATATTTGAACACATCATTCTTGTGAACAGCAGCTTTATTTTGACATATTGAAATATTAAAAAAAGAAAATATCAGAAATTTTTTATTAACATATTTTTAGATGGGGGCATTGCCTTTTACAGACATATCTTACAAATTTATTTGGTCTCATTATTTGTAAGTACTAGATCAAAAAATTATATCCTTAGGTGGCCCTGTACTAAAAATATAAAAATGGTTTCAGTTTGCTGCACAAGTTGGTCACAGGCTTTTAAATGAAATGTCTAAATATATTATCTTTAGATGCAACAATGACCAGAGCTTAGCTATTTTGTATGATTCATGAGTTTGTGGTCAGTTGTTTAAAAGTTACATAAATCATGCCCCTGTGGTCAGAATTTGCCCAGGCTCATGGTCCTCTTGTTTTTAATTGAACCTTTTTAATTGAATGTGAACACTGAAACTTTAAATTTTTCAGGCATCCCATATGTAAGTCCTTCACATGAGGTGAAACGTCTTGCCAAGGAGGTTGGTATGGAGGGTAAGGTCAAGGTCATGAACTTTGGGGTTGATGGTCAGGTGGCAGAGGTCAAGCATGCTGTAGAAGATTGTATGCAGACTGGTTACTGGCTTCTGTTACAGAACTATCATCTAGCAGAGGAACCAGAACAAGAATTCTTCCAACTTCTGAAAGTATGTTACTGCTGAAGTATAATATTTGTACCACTTGCCCCTCACCGCTCTGGGTTTGAATCCCGACAGGGACTTTGGATTCTTTCATGTGAGGAAGCTATCCAGCTAGCTTAAGGAACGTCGGTGGTTCCACTCAGGTGCCCGTTCGTGCCTGAAATAATGCAGGGAAGGGCACCTGAGGTCTTCCTCCACCAGTAAAGCTGGAATGTCGCGATATGACCTATACTGTGTCGATGTGACGTAAAACCCAAAACAAACAAAAATAATAATTGTATCTGTAAAATGGTAAAGTTTAAAATCAATCTTACCTTGAAACAACAATGGAATATAAAAGAAGAACTCATTTGTGATGTAACATTGCAAGAAATATAATGATGTTACATAAAATGCAGTTTGCGTTAAAATCATAGTGTGTTTGCACACATGAATGGTTAAGGTCATTTACTGTTAATAACTTTTAGTTTTACCACTGTTAGTTTTTATTCTGGTCAAGACTTTAAATTGTTTATGAAAGGAGCTATGTTAGGAGAGAAAGGTTGATGGTAATCTAACTTGATGCCACGTTGTACCTGAAATGATGCGAGTGGAGTGTTTTGAAAGAAGAACACCAGAAAAAAATGTTAAATCACCATATGACCTGAATAATGCACCTTTGTTCCCAAATAAACAAAATGCAAACTGACAAATTATATATTGAAAATATCACTTAAGAATTTGTTTAGAGGCAGCAATAATGTGATATTTTGATCAGTAATGTTTTCTGTTATATATCTATGTGTTTTATGACATATTCAATTGTTCTATTATATATGTATAATGTATATATTTTAGGACATTGTGTACACAAAATGGGTAAAGAATGATCAGTTACGTGAACAGACATCTATACCAGATGACTCCACTTCCCTCATTACTTTCTCTAAGACAACTAATCAATCAGGTGTCATGTGTATTAACAACACATTCCGTCTTTGGATCACAACACAGTCAGATAGGGGCAGACTTATACCAGGTATTTACTGTAACAAAATCCTAGTATCTGAATGTAGGGCTAGGGTCCAATTAAAAAATAAATTGTCTTATGTGGAGGACCTTTAAGAATAAGTTACAAAAACAATTTGATAAACTATCAATATTAACACATATAATCATCAATATGACTTCAAACAAAAAACTAATCTTATCACCCTCCCAATTTTATACATAAATAGCAAATAGACAAATTTATAAGTTTACAAAGTGATCATAGCTGGAACAATTGATTGTGTATGGAATGATATATTAAGCATTAATGAAACTATATTTTTGTAATCAGGAGTTCTGGTTCAGCATGGCATCAAAGTGACAGCAGAAAGTACTGGTAACTTCAAGTCTACATTACAGAAAGCTTACAGATCTGTTGCATTCCTCCTGAATAACTTCCATCTCTCACCAGACGAGGTAAGTTATATACATTGACACCTCAGATGTTGTTATTTTATTATACACTGAACAAACATGTACATTTTATGCTGGATTCATCTTGCCTGTTTGTCTTTGATTACAAATATGTGTACACCCCATATTTTGGAACTGTGCACTAAAAAATTTGTATTCGAAAATGACCAAGTGATTTCCGCTAGTTCAGCATTACGTCTTGAAAATCGTATGACAAATCTGCATAAGTACCATATAACATGTAATATTTTAAATAATTTTGTTAAAAGAAAATACTAACTTTTGTAAAAATACTAGTTATGTTTTTATTGCTTTTAGGATTGACATATTGTTTATTATTATTAATTAAATACTTAGCTCAGTATCATGGTGACTGGTTATTAAACCTGGAAGCATATTTAGGAACTGTTTCCATAATTTATAACTCAAATTCGTAATTTTCTGAATTTTAAAGGTTGTGAGAACATGTTGCAAAATAATAAAAAAAACGACCCAATTTTGATAACGAATATTGAATGTATTGTTTCACTCTTGTAAAGTATTATCCGAAGTACAACGGGATTACTCGCCCTCGCTCCTAACTTTATGCACATAACAAAATTTATATGCAATGTACCATGTAGTTCTGCTAGTTCAGCATTACGTCTGATATATGACTATAATCTGGCATAGATATAAATTGATATTGTATTAATTGTATCATATCTTTTAAAAAACATATTCTTTGTTTTCATGACGACATATTGTAATATATTATAGTCATATCTTGATCTACATCACTTCTCAAGTGGCAGCATGGCTGACTGGTTAAAAAATCAGACTAGTTTTTTAAAAATTGCTGGCCAGGTGGGTTCAAACCCGGTCAAGGGCAAGCCTTTGTTTCCTTGAGCAAGATACTTTACACTCATGGCTTAGTACTGGTTGTTTCCTGGATCATAGTTGAGAGTGTTTCAATAAGCTTTTAGCTTCCAACACAATTTAACTCAAACAAATTTGTATAAACAAAAACTAAACTTTGCTAAGGTTTTAAGAAATACATGTATCAAGAATTAGAGTAAAAAAAAACCCACAATTTTTAACCATTTATTGGAATGTTAAATATATATATAGACACCAAGTGACAAGACGGCCAGGATTATGCCCCTTGCTCTTCTACATTCTATACTGCTACAACAAAGTTACTATGGCAACACAGTATTCCATGAGAGAACATCATTGGTCACTTACAGATCTTGCAATGGCAGTATATGCATCTTCAAGAAATAAGAAAGAAATCACAA
>NW_026859120.1:175000-267691 GCF_026571515.1 Ruditapes philippinarum | reverse complement strand
AATTTTCTTAAAAGGTAACTGATGACTTAAAAGATCACTGATGACTTAAAAGGTAGCTGATGACTTGAAAGATCACTGATGACTTAAAAGGTAAAGGTAATGAAAAATGTCACTTTATATATATTAACTAAGAAAATTCCAGAAAGGTCTATTATGTTCTAAAGTAATCATAATCTAGCAACTTCAACAATAAAGAACATTCCAGAAGTTTCTATCTAAATATAATGCATGAGTTTTCTACAACAGTTAAGAAAGTTCTAGTACATACATGTAGTTAATGTTCTAAAAATAGAACAATGATAATATTGGAAATACCAACTGGTCAGATATAAATTATATACATGTAAAATGTTGCATATATAACAGTATTACCTTTTAAGGTTGTAGTATTTATGGTATACAGTTTTGCACGGATTTTCCGTGCGTGTAAAGTATTGATAATCGTTGTTAAGATTTTTTCCTCATTCGAAGTCTTTGCATTGTGCAGTAAACACGTACATTACGATTTCATAAATGGCTGAATCAGAAGATAGAATTAGAGATAGTTCGTCCTTCAGTAATAGAAATGAGAATACAGATGTCTCTGTAGATGAATCTTCCATTGAGCAATTTGGTTTGACGCGCTCTTATTTCGACCAGCATTTCAAGTCATTGAAAAAAGAATTCAGAGAAGAATTACACTCTTTTTCGACAGCAGGGCGCTTGCCAAACTTAAATCTAAGCAGCCGAGGAAGCCTGCCAGCGCTACACCTAGCCCAGGGTTTGCTAATTTTAGTGGGTCTTCTACTTCCTTTGGCGTTCCTCCTTCAAATACCAACTCATGCCTAATTTTCGTGGCTAACGACGCTTCAATAGGGTTATCCAATGTTTTTCATGTGGCGGATGGGGGCATACCCGACCGGATTGTCCCTGTCAATATTTTGAAACCTTGGGTTCCCCTTGGCAACTCGGACAACAACAACAACCTCAAGTCCCGCAGTTCATGCAGCTCAAGCAAGATCAACAGTCAAAGGCCGCCATTTCAAAGCAGTGATGAGAAAGATGAGTATTCATATCTAAGTATGATTTGCAATAATGATAAAGACTTTAAAATCATTTTGTTACAAAACAGATATTTTGAATATCAAAATTTATCCAGTCAAAATAGTATTTATTGTGTGATTTTTCTAATGTTAATTGAAGATTGTGTGATCATTATAGATTTTTGGAAGATACCTTAAAGGCACCTGCTTTTATTTTGGATGTAATAAAGAACGGCTAAAAAATGCCGTTTAAGAAGTTCCAAAAAGTTATTTCATGAAAAATTATAAGTCCACTCTTAAACATTAAAAATTTGTCTCTGAAGCCGTGGCAAAATTAATGAGTGCCGGTTCTGTCTTGAAAGTTAGTTTTGTGCCTTACATTGTTAATCCTTTGTCTGTAGCTGAAAAAAAGCCAAGATAAAAAGCGTCTTACTTTGGATTTAAGTGTTTTAAACCAATATGTTTGGAAAGAACATTTTAAATTCGAAGACTGGAAAGTTGTATATGAATATCTTTATAAAAACGGATTCATGTTTAAATTTGATATAACTTCTGCTGACCATCACATAGATATATCCATTTCTCATCAGTGTTTTTTAGGTTTTTCTTGGTCAGAGAACAAAGTTAAAAACTATTACGTTTTCACTGTTTTACCGTTTGGTCTTTCACCGCCCCCCCCCCCCTTTATTTTTACCAAATGTTTGAGATATATTGATAAATACATCCGGGAAAATGGGGTCAGTTTTATTTCTAGATGATGGCTGGGGTGTATATAGAAATTATTTACTGACTTTAAATCAGTGCTTTTACAGGCTGGTTTTGTTTTGAGTTTGCAAAAGTCAGTTCTGATTCCTACTCAAATTCTTGCATGGTTAGATATAGTTTGGAATTTGCAAGAAAATACTATCAGTATCCCTAGCAGACGATTAGTAAATTCGGTAAAATTACCTTTTTTGACTGACAGAGAAATCGCTAGAATAACAGGGAAGATTGTCTCTATGATGCCAGTTATAGGGAATGTTTGCAAACTGATGACAGAAAAATCTTCACAGAGCTATAGAATAAAGGTCATCTTGGGATTCGGTAATAAATATTTCATTTTTCACTGGTTGTTTTCAAGAGCTTTCTTTCTGGGTATTCAGTTCAAGGAAACACCTGTGAAGTATCTCTTTACTCACAATGGGTCAGATTCTGTTACTATATTTTCAGATGCAAGGCATGTGGGGCTTTTATCAAAGGCGAAAATGATCAAATCAGTCATAAAAATTGGTCGATTAATGAACAAAAAGAAAGTTCTACCTGGAGAGAACTGTCTGCGTTATTATTTTCAATTGAAAGTTTCATGCCTAAAATAAAAGACAAGCAACTGCTTCTTTGTACAGATAATCAAAATTGTGAACGAATTGAAGAAAACGGAAGTACAAAATCTCGTTTGCACGATATTTCTGTTAAGATATTTAATCTATGTTTAAAAGAAAATATTTCGTTGTTCACCGAATGGGTTCTAAGGAGCCAAAACGAAATAGCAGACTGTATAAGCAAATTTTGTGATGTAGATGACTTGAGAGTTTCCGTTGATTTTTTCTGTTTCATGGATGATTTATGGGGCACTTATACGGTTGACAGATTTGCCAATCATTACAACAATAAAATACTTCGACTTAATTCTAGGTTTTGGGTCCCTAAAACAGAGGCAGTGAATGCTTTCTCCTGTTCTTGGGCTGGGGAAATTAATTGGCTTGTGCCTCCTATAAGAATTGTTCCACAGGTTGTAAATTACTTGGAGAAGTGCAAAGCTTAGGGAACTTTAATTATTCCAAATTGGCCTTCGGCATCGTTTTGGCCAATGTTGGAGACAACAGTATTAAGAAAGCTCATATTCTTGATATTTTAATGTTTTCATCTGGGCAGAATATTTTTGTTCAATATTTAAACAAGAACACGATTTTTGGTCCGGATTTCCATAGTAAAGTCCTTGCTATTAGGCTGGATTGTACCAATAATGATGTTTAATACCGGCATGTTATCGATTTTCGCCGACCTGACGGCGTTGATAAAATTTTCCACCGACCTAACGGCGTAAAGTTGTTGCCGACCTGACGGCTTTATTAAGTTTATGCCGACTTAACTGTTAATTGTTTTTTGACGAACTGGTGGTCTATTCATGTTTTTTTGCCGACCTGACGGCCTTAAGCTTATTTTTATCGCCGACCTGACGGCGTGATAAATTTTGCCGACCTGATGGCATTATTAAGACAACTTCTATAATTTGTGTGTATATTTTCATGTTTGTGTTTATTTTACGTATTTAAAACATATATATGTAATGATATTAATATGAGTATTTATTATGTTTCATTCTCTTCTTATACGTTTTGCAAATCTAATTGCACTGAAGTTAGAGACAAGGAATTACCAGAATCCGGAGTTTTCTTTCCTGGCTGATCGTGTTCCAGATATAACTCTTCAATCTAAAGCACATACTACCAGTAAAATGGATCAAAGAACTTTTCAAGCATGGAGTCGTTGGGCATCTAAATGCTTCGGAATCTGATGTCTGCCTTTATTTGATTTCGTTAATTCAAAAAGGTAAATATTTCTCAAGCGTTGACGAGGAATTTTATGGAATAAAATGGGCTCATGAATTAGCAGGCTTTTCGAACAATCCGTTTACGTCGTTCTACGTTACTTCAGTCAGGGAAGCAGCTCATAGTATTTTTTTTGGTCATTCTGTTACCAAAAAGGAACCGATCTCTCCTGATGTGTTAAGACGATTAGTCTGTGCCTTTGGTTTTTTAAATGATAATCTTTTTCAGTTGAGAAATTTAACTATGTGTTTATTGTCATATGCTGGTTTTTTAAAGTTTTCAGAACTTGTTAATATGAAGCGTTCAGATATATGTTTCTATACGGATCATGATGTAGTTTTTATTGTTCAAAGTAAAACTGATGTTTAAAGGGATGGCGATCGTTGTTTGATTGCAAAAACGGGTTGTGATACTTACCCAGTTAATATGTTGCAAAGATATATAAATAGCGCATATATAAGAGATGATTCTAATGAATATATTTTTCGTGCGCTTACTTTTTGTAAAAAAGATAATTGCTACAAATTAAGAGGGACAAAATCGTTATCATCTTACAGTCGAGCCAGAGAGGTTTTGCTCGACATGCTAGAGTCAATTGGTTTTAAAAAAACAGCTTTTTGGGCTGCATAGTTTAAAGATATACTATGCTCATATTTTAGTGAAAATATTTAATCACAGTAATTTGTTGAAATTTTAACTGAATATGTCTAACTTGAATAAAAGAATGAATAAACTGTGTACGGGAAGCTGCATTCCCCGTTAGGGGTGAAGTAAAGTTGGTCTTTTCTTAAAAAAAATGCCACTATATATTCATATTGTGACCACCTATATATTGTAGCATTTTAAACATAATATATCTACTTTGTATGAAGTCAAAACATTTTTATTTTATGTTTACAAAGAGTCTGTGTAGCAAGTATCAATATTTTCGAATATCAAATTTGAGCATAGTATATCTTTAAGATCTTGTTGTGGCACGACAACTGCTAACATGGATATTCCTGATCATTTTTGTATAACACAATGCACAAGACAATTCCTAAATAGCATTTTGTGTTTTGTTATCTTTTCGCAGAGTTGATTTACCTTATTAGATGGTAAATAATTTATTTCCGGATGAGAGAAACGAATAAGGAAATAATAGTAATCACTAGTCAATAATTATGCTTGTTGGGTTATGCATTTATTCTTACATTAATTCATTTATTGGTCTTATATTGGTATATTTTAGTAAGGTAAATTAATCATGCTTATTCAGTTGGTGAGATATCGATAACATAATAACTTGCATCCCAAAAAGAAACATGGACTATCAATAACTTAAAAATTGGCGGACAATATCTCTTCTTAATGTAGCATTTAAAATAGCCTCCGCATCAATTGCATCTCGTTTACAAAATGCGTTGGATAAAATCATAAATCATTGCATTTGGGATTCATATTTATAAGCTACGATATTTCAGGTGGAGAAAGTACGATTACTTATCCTTAGAATCCCTCACTATTTGTAAAAAAGGTCATTGAAAGTCACAATAAACAATTCTGATTATAATTATCATGTATATTAATTTGCATAACGTGTCTATGCTTAAAGTACTGCATTTGTTTATACTAGCCATTAAATAACATTTCCTATTTAGCCCATTTATGATTGATTCGTTTTTGTACAGGACGATTTATTGATCATATATTCAATCATCGTCGTAATTTGTATATCCATCGAAAGAAAACTCAATCATAAACTACTAGTATTGTCAAAAAATTGGGAAGATATATATTCGTTTGTTTAAATATTTAAATGCACAAAATGACTCAGAAATGAATACAATTTTACTTCTTTAGAAAGGGCAAGTATGAATTTTATAGAGTTTAAATTATAGTTTTAGAGCATGTTAGATGCCTGTTACCTACAGAAAGGAGCATAAATGTGAGAGGGAAACATTAAAGTAGCAGAATGTAAACAGAGTAGTATTTTAAATGCCATACAAAATACTTAATCACTATAACTGTACTAAATGCCAAAATACAACAGAAAAATAATATGGTTCAGTCTATTGGCCCAGTAACTTTTGGGAAGCAATAAGAGTATATAAAAAAATGAAAGATTTTGAGGACAGAAAATAGAGTCATTTCTGGTACATAATGAACTTTCAACAAAAACCTTATATATTTTGTTGATGGCATTTTAAAAAGGGTTCCAGTGAGGTCCAAAGCATAAACACATATCTTACTTTGATTAACTTGGGCATTTTAAATGGAAAAATATGAAAAGATGATAAAAAAAGTTACTCAAATTAAATTGAAAATCGATTTAGTGCGATTCCTAGCCTGATTCAGTACAACTCGTGTGAACAATTTTCATAATAAAGTCATTTGCACATTAAAAAAGATTATTCTGCAAAATAAAGTGAGTGAATTTTCAACAATTGTACGCACAAGATATTGGTCTAGACCTATTTAATAAGGTATTAATTTTGATATAAATTCAATGATTGAGATTCTGGGCAATCAAATATATTTCACAATATATATCATACATGTATATACTCAAAGGCGTTATTTTGGTATCTTGTTGAAGTAGTTAAATGCGAACATAACTTCGACGTCGTTTTCTATCAAATGACCGAAATGCGATTGCTTTTTATTCAAATTATAACAATGCATTGTGACGTAATGTGACGTAAAGTATCGTATTAAGTGACAAGTGAATATTTAATGCTAATGTGACATTTCGAACCATGGACATATAGGTCTTAAAATATTTAAGGACACAGTATATGTTGCAATCCATCAGTCAACTTCCAATTAAGACTGGATTGCGTTTTTAACTCTCGCTAGTTGACTGATTCCTGTCTTTATCAGTATTACAGGCAGTGCGGATTGTAAAAGTCGAAAGAGAATCACATAACACGCCACGCGAAACACTTTGGACCACCTCAGAATATTTATTTATAAGGAAGGCCAAATATACTGAACAAAAATAAACTCCCTGCGTTTGAGTAGAAATATAGCGTTTTTTTTTAAAAAAAAAAAGGTCAAGTGTCCGATAAAACAAATTTTAACTCGATTTTAACTTATTAGAAACCAGCTGACTGCGATTTTCACGTACATGCACGGACAAGTAAATTTGTCTATATTTTATGAAACCTTTCAGTGTAATTTTATTGACTTTTATGTAAATAAGAAAAAGTCGTTGATTTTTTTTCAGTTTTCTTTTCTTTTGATATGCCTAGAATTCTGCAAAATTAACGTTTACATGCTTAATGCTGGTATGACGATGAATGCCGTCGCTTTAATATTGGATGTTCTAATCGTGCTATTCGACACCATAGGCAACGGTTTCAAGCAACAGGACTTACAGAAGATCGACCACGTAGCGGACGTCCGCGCGTCACGACCTGTGCAAAGGCCGCTATATTCAGGCCCCGTGTTCACTAAGAAAAGATCAGGATCAGGATCAAGTGATCCTGATTTTATTTTCATTGTTTAATGTTACTAAAATTATTTGTGTTTTGTTGAATTAAATTGTAAATATTCAAAATGTAAAAATATGCTGATTTGCAAAGAAAACAAACTATTTTGGGATAAAATCAAGAAATAACAAAACAAATACGAAAATATTTGGATCAAAATAAGGATCAATTTTAGGATCAGGATCAATATTTGGATCAACTGTAAAATGCCCATATCTTGCAAAATTAACAATTAATTTATTCTAAAATTTCATATACTTGCTATTTCAAGTCCAGTTTAATCAAATTTATAATCAGATATTTATCTATGAGGATAAACTATGAAGAATATCAGGGTTTTTAAATTTGATCCTGATCTTGATCCTGATCCTTAAATCTTTGTGAACACGGGGCCAGAACATCAACCGGATGTGCAAATGCTTCCAAACTGCCATAGTTACTGCTACCAACACCCCTGGTACACGTATCAACCGTTTATCTGCCCAAATTGTGCGCAATCACTTGTGCGAGGGTTGGCTACATGGATGTCGACCCTATTTTGGTTGTTTTTTGAGGCGATGTCGCTTTTGGGCACATACAAACCAACGCTGGCATTAACAACAATTGAAAAGCGTTCTTTGCACTGACGAGTTGAGGTATTTCATTCATCGAGCTGATGACAGCGTTCGAGTATACCTTAGGAGAAATGCACGTTACGCCGACTGTCGCGTACTTAAACAAAATCGTTTTGGGGGTTCGTGTTCTGTCTTTGTCTGGTCAGGCATTGCACATGGCGTTCGCACTAACCTCGTCGTTATCGAAGAAATTTGAATGACCAACGCTACCGAGAGGCGTGTTATTCCACTGTTTCAAATAGTGACAATATCACTCTTTTAAACATAATGTCACCAGCCATACAGTTCAGGACACTCTGAATTTCTTCAGGGCGAATAAAAAAGCCATGATCTTAATCCCATTGAACACCTTTCCGACAATTTGGACCTGTGTGTTAGACGTCGCCCTATTCCACAGTCAAACGTCATTCAGCTAAGAAAATCCTTAATTTAGGAATGAAACAATAATTCACAAGCCGAACGCTGATCCTTCCTATGCGCCAAACGATGTCAGGCAGTCCTTCATGCTGAACTGGGTCATATCCGATATTAATTTGTGATTTTGTTGGGCGACTCTTTCTACATTTTAACTACCTTTTAACTTTTTTTTGATAACCACTACGTAATAATTATTTTCACTAAAATCCCATAAAAAATACTCTTTGAAAACATATAAATCTACTTTAATCCTGGTTTTGATATTTGTGTATATCTGCACTAAAATGCAGGGAAAGTTTCTTTCATTTTTTTGTTCAGTATAATTAGAAACTTCGGATCAGCATATTTTAAACATATCTAAACATATGTCCATCACAGGGGTGAGATACCATAGTGATCTCAATATTGAGCATCGGTAAAATATATATGTGAATTTCCGCTAATCCATATGTGCGCTTTAACTCGAAATGTGAAGGAGAAAATAGGTAAATCACATGGTAAGTTTTCAACGTTTTAAACATTTACATGAAATTCAAAGCTTTTTTTTAATTCAATATGTGATTCTACCCTCCTGGCATTTCTCTATACTTACCCATTTTTTCCGGATTTTTATGCAGTTATCGTTGAGATATTCTTTCCGTCGTGGCTTCAGGTGTTCCCAAAACATGCTATGCTTATGAAGAAAATGTTGCTAAACTGACTTAAAATTCATCTGAGCTCCATAGGCTATGAAGAGATCCATAGGTGCATGATGCAACAATCGTCAACATAATAACTGATCACTTACTTAAAGCAATCAATGTTTTAATATTTTGTGTATCATTCTGTTAAAAAAACTAATATTCGAAATAAACAGATCGTCGAGCTTGAATAACATCATTTGTTAAAAAGATAAAAGACGTTTAGCATACTCAAGGCATTGATTATAGCTATGTTTGGCAGTCAGAGACTATTTCAAACGCACATGTATGGTAGCTTCTGTATTGTCACTTATGCCAATAACAGTTAAAATGAGGTTTGAGAAAGTAACTAAAACGCCCTTGTCGCTTGTTTCATTAAAATTATTTCGAATTATTCTATACCTTAGTACAATATTAGTATTTGGCATGGATTTTTGTCCCCATAGAGTACCTTTATTTTGTAAAATATTATGCGAAAATTCTAAAGAAAACCAAGGAAAGTACAAACATAAAAACCGTTTGAAATTAATCGGTAGCACTTACTTATACCATTTCATGTTTTTTTTTCAATATCATGATCATTTTTTAAGATGCTGAACAGTTAAGTTTTTTATTCTGATGGATTTTAGAAGTTTGTGAAGTTGGCAGCCAAGCAGCCTAGCAGCCTAAAGAAAACTGAAAATAGTACAAACATGAAAATCGTCGGAAATGCATCTGTGGCACTTACTTAGACTATTCCAATCTTTTTTTCAATATCGTGATCATTGTTTTTTAAGATGTGGAACTTTGTTTATGTTTTTTTTTTCATTCTGACGCTTCGAAATTTGTGAAGTTAGCCTAGCAGCGTGTGAGCATAGCAGTTTAAAGAAGGATAGAACAAACATGGAAACCGTCGGAATTGCATCTGAGGCACTTACTTAGACCATTCCACGCTTCTTTCTTTTTCATTTTCGTGATCTTTATTGTTTATGATGTTGAACTTTTCTTTTCATTCTGATGCTTTGAAATTTGTTAAATAAAGCTGTTGCAAACAGGCATGACGGATTTTCGAAATTTGTGAAGTTGGCAGCCAAGCATCCTAGCAGTCTGGCAGCTTAAGAAAACTAAGGAGAATACAAAGTTTGTCAAACATAAAAACCGTCGGAAATAAATCGGTAGCACTTACTTATACCATTCCAAACATTTTTTTTTCAATATCATGATTATTATTTTTTATAATGTTGAATATTTTTTTCTATTTTTTTTTCTTCCGGATCTTCGAAATTTATAACCTAGCAGCCTGAAGAAAACTAAGAATAGTACAAACATAAAAACCGTCGGAAATGCATCTGTGACACATACGTAGACCATTAAATTGTCTTAAAAGCGAATGACGCATGTACAAAATCATTGCTAAACGAATAAAGCCCATTTTAAAAAAATAAATAATATTTTGTCCCGGAACATTTTATTCTGTTTACGTACAATAAGCATGTGTGTTAAATAACAGAGACATTCTATGTTACAACTTTTTCGAGAATCAACCATATAATAATGAAACCAATATAATTTTACTATTGATAAATTTTATAAAAAAAAATGCTTCATAAGATATAAATTTATACGTTACCCTTTAACCATTATTTAAACATTATAAAATTCATACTTGCCCTTTCTAAAGAAGTAAATATTTACTTGCTTCTGCGGCATGATGTGCCTTTAATTCAAATACGCTTGCGATTTGTAAATATTAAAACAAAGTCAGAACATTTAGATGCGTAATTCAAAGTATTTTCTTCATGAAAGTATATTTCTTGAAGAGGTAAATTTACAATACCTTAGAGAAATGTTAATCTTATCCATATATATTGGACGCATGTTGATCATGAATACTTGAAAGATTAGCCTTATAGTCAGATAATGATCATAGTCTCAAAGTGCTTGTTTTCTGCTCATTATTGTATAGATTTTATAACAATATAATATTGACTTTATGGGAAATTCATGAATTATATATTGATATATTCTTGAGAAAAATCTGTGCCCAACTGAATAAGAAAAGGATTGGAATTGAATTTATCCAGTATGTAAATGGTATTTTTGAAATAATGGAATTGTGAACGCGCAATGTTAAATTTAAGCTTCGAAACACAACCCTGCACCTGTTTTAGCAACAACAAAAAACTCAACATTTAGACACATTAAAAAGGAGTTTAAACCATTCATTTGTTTCTCTTTAAACACGTTCACACTGACCATAGCTTTCGCAGAAGCGGTGGGTCCATCGCAGCAGCGGTTGACTATCCGTCGCAGAAGCGATGAATAAAATATGGCCGTTTGCAGTTGCCGGTAAGTTTTTGACTGAATTTTACTTTATGCTGAAAACACCTGGTGAGACGGGAGCCCATATATGTCGTCTTCCAACTTATCACACGCACACGGTACAATTCATTGCCATTTATGCAAACACGTTTGTACAGTTTGACGGGGTGATAACACTTTTGCCTAATTTTGGTTAAAACACGTATAAATGTTGCAATACGACCCCTAAATACACCGGCATCATATACTATGAATAAAACATGCACAAAACAATTATATTTTGGAAATTGTTATTGCATGTGTTTAGAATAAATGACAAAAATGATGACAACACAGACGTCAGTGGATTCGGCTGCAACGCATTTCGGTGGGCCCGATAGCATTTTAACTTGACATATAATGCACTTTCACTCGAGAACAACATTTATACTCAATTTGACCTCAGAAAAAAACGTGCTTATTTGGTGTTTAAACAATATAATTATATATACAAATAGATGTCTGAGTACCGCTTCCATTTTCCTTCCATTGAAAACTCATTTGGCAGGTATTATCATAAAATAGTCCAAATTCAACAAACTATTTTGTTATATTACTGTAGTATTTTGTTGTGTGAACAGAAGTCGATTTTGAGTTCGTTCACCATTCGAGTGAGTAAGGTAAGAACATATATAGTGTCTTTTATCGTTATATTTAAACATTTATTTCCTTCAGGGGTCATGCATTTGACAACCAGGACCGAAGAAGAACCAAGGCCCGGTGGAAACTAGGAGTCATGACACCTGACCTTGATTTACCACCGAAAGGATGCGCACGGAATTCCACAAATGTGATAAATCAAAATTTTAATCAGACCAAATAGCACGAGTCAGGCATTTATATGTAGCATGTGATCATATGTTATCATATGCATACTTCTTCTCCAAATTCCTCCAGAGGCGTGCACGTCGCGGAGAAGGCACACGGCAGGTCAAGGTCAAGTTATCTCAAGTACCTAAGGTGATTGGTTGACCTGTCGTGACTAATTCTGGAGGGTGGCGCTAACAAGAGCCGTTTTATGTTAACCGCCTGTTTGCTGCCGTCACGGAACATGATGCTTTGCCAGTATTGTCATTTCCTACATCGAACTAAGAACAGGATTAGGAAGATCGGCTTGAAAAAAGACGTCCCCGATGAGACTTCTAGAGTGGACCGGCATGGCCGCTGAGATCTCGGACATATGGAATTTCCGGCGCCGAGCTAAAATAAACTTAAACACACACACACACACACACACACACGCACACACACACACACACACACACACACACACATGTTATCATATATCCATGCCGATTTCTGACTAAATAGCGGTATGGTACAACAGTGAAAATTATCAAAATATAATTTCACACTTTTCAATGACGAAACCACTTTCTTAAGATTTTCCCCATTTGGTACCTCAATTTTTTTTGCTGACAATGTCAGGCTGTTCAGAGAAAAGCAAAGCTGAAATTGATAAATAAATTAATTGTCAAAAGTAATAAAAAGAAGAAAACTTACTTCTATTTATTCAAATTACCGTATACTGCCGTATGCTTTATGAAAACTTGAAAAACAATGACAGCCGTCAGCCCGAAGACGCAGTAAGCAACCCAGCGTTCCCAAGTTTTCCAATTTCCTAGCCGCTTTTTGAATGTTTACACTTCTGTCAACACTTATTTATTGTCTGTTACAATCCTCAAATAAGTTTTCTTTCTTTTAAAAAGGTGTATGACTAACAAATCAAAATGATATTCCTCTGAATCAAACACAATTATTTTCCTCCCGTGAAATGCACAACTTTTAAAAATCGCGGCCGCTTCCATTTAACAAAGCCAGGTCTAAAATAAAATCGAAGTAACAGAAATATGGATGGATGGAAGGACTTTTTCTCCTACGAGAATTGTTTGTTTTTATTATTAAAACAAGCGATCATTCATATTTTTTAATAAAATGAATATCACCGCCATTTTACGTTGATTATCGAACTTATTTTTCAGCCCAAGACTTCTTGTATTTTATGAGAAATTGGACTAAATGAGGCTCTCAATGGGGAAAACAGATTTTAATATAAACGTTAATATTAAGGAAATTTCGTTTTAATTTAATTGGTTTTTAAGCATAAAATAAAAAGAAAATTTGTTTGTTTGTTGTGTAAGATGTAATTTTATTTCATCTCGTGAACTTTAAAAATAGTATTCTTACTCGTGACTACGCCACTCGTGAGAATACTGTTTTAAAAGCCCACTCGATGAAATAAAATTTCATCTCACACACAAACAAACATAACGCCACGATTATCCAATAAAAAGCGACGTAACAAACCTGCAGTATTATAAACACATATAGGCAGAATTAAAGAAGTTCAATGTACATGTATATCCTTTAAACTTGGTATGATGTTAGAATGTGAGAACAGAAACAGTTCAAGCGAGAAAAAGTTAGGGGTCACCGATCATGTATTCTTTATTTATTCTTTTTCTGATTTGGGGTTATTCCAGGGGCAGATATCTCATACATAGGTCTGCAAAAAAAATTTCCGCTGTAAAGATTAAATTTATATTGGTGCTCTCAGTATGATAATACATGTATAACATAGTGACATTGAAGCCATTCAAAACAGAGATTGTTCTTCGTATTCAAGAAGCATGTTCTGTTAATCTTGACGAGTATCTCTTTAATATGTTTGTATGACAAATACATTGTGGAACCTGGAACTCCCGGCCTTCTTAAGTCCCAGTTGAACGCGGACTAGTATACATGTATAATAATATCAGCCAAAGAAATTTTCAATGGAAGGGAAATGAAAGCGGAACTGTAACTCTTTTTGTATATTTGTATATTTAAACAATAAACACGTTTCTCTGTTCTCAAAGTAAGAAAAGGGTTATACTTAATTGAGAAGTGGGTTACGTCAAGTTAAGCCCTCAAAATAGACATTAATCTTATCGGGGCCCATCGCACAGCGTTGAGGTTGAATCCACCGCCGTCTACGTTATAATCATTTTGTCAATTCTTTTCTTAAAAAGGCAATGAAAATTTCCAAAAGTTCCTAAATAACGCTGTTTTGTGCAAGCATCATACATACGATTTGATGCCGGTGTATTTAGGGGTCGGAATATAATTATGTTTGCCAATAAAATGGGCATGAATTTTTCCAACTTTAATTTCGATATGTTATGTTTCAATGTATTAAAGTGATTATAAAGGGTTTTAAATATTAAATTTCTGGACTGAGGGGATTAAAAAATTTTTCATGGAATTTCGGAAATTGAAAATACTGCTAATATAGGGGCTTAATAAACCCTAAAACTTTTTTAAATGAAAAATTTTTTATAGTAGTTTTTATCACGTAAAAAAAATCCCCAAGTATCCCCACCCCCCCAACCACCCATCCCCCCCCTAAAATTTATAAATAAAGAAAGAATTTATCAAATTTTATCTTTTTTAAAACTACCATTTTATAGCCGCTCAAAAAAACCAACATATTGGTTTGCAAAACCAGCGGGACCAGGGCCTGGCGCAAGTCTGATCAGAATCCATGCTGTTCGCTATCAGTTTCTCTACTTGTAATAGAGTTGGTAATCGAACAGCAGGGATCCTGATCAGACTTCGCGGATGCGCAGTCTGGTCTGGATCCATGCTGGTCGCAAACGCATTACGTTGGTTTTGTCGTGACGCGGCTCATATTTAGTTCAGCAAAAAGGGTTCACATCACAATGTATTATTCACAAATTTTTTATCCCATCATTTCATTATCTTAAGATTGCTTAGAATATGTTTATTTTATTAAGTTGAATTTAGTAACGTTATTGAGTTTTTGCTGTTATTTTTCGGGGAAAAAAGCAACTGAATACCCATATTTCGTAAAAAAATAAGGTTTGCTTTATGACATTATTTAGTGTTGATCTAAATCCAAATAAGATATTTATATGGTTATAAATGATTTGGGTAGAAATATAATGTGATTTCTATCAAAAGTTACAAAAGAATACTTAAATGTATTTTATGTAAACTAAGTGACCCCGGAGACGGTGCCAATTTTGAACACAGTCATTTACAACAAAATTTTTCATTTAACTACTTTTGGTAACACTTCGCTAAAATTTTGAAAACATTCAAAAGACAAAAATAAATTTAGTTGCCCAATAGAAAGACAAACCTGCAGGCCCTGTTGTTTTTAAAGATCACGATGTGGGTTTTAAAGAACTAATGCGCATCCCTCCAATATTATGGGTAACGGTTAAGTAAAAAAAAATCCTGTCCATTAAAAATAAAATTTGGTCGATAAAATGATATTAAAAAATTTCAACATTTGTTTTTTCATTCTTTTGTTTCTTTAAATTTAAATTATTCAACATTTTTTAACCAAAATAAAAAAACCTTAAAAAATAATATATTTTAATACATGAAATTTTTCAAACACTAGATGCTTTTTAAAATAATTTGATAAATTTATTACAACAATTTTAATCTGCTTTAAGATGGGAAACTAATTAAAGACATCATTAAGTGTATTTTAAACTGGTCAAAAGGAATTTTTGGGTATTTTAATTTATGATTTTTATCTACTTTTTTTTTTTTCCCCCATACCTTAAAAATCATAAAAAAAGCATGAAGTTTTTAACCAAAAAAAGGACGATTCAGCAAACAGCAAACCCCTAAATCACATGAATCCACAAACCCTTGACAACGGTTTTTTAGAAATACTATACCCTTTTTCCGTTTTGATGGGATAAAAAAACCAAAAAGCTCAGAATTTGGGAAAATTTTGGTCTCCGGAAAAAAAATGAAATCAAAATAAAGCTGCAAAAAAACAGAAAAAAGGACATGTGCATAACTCCCACCGTTTCCCTTTAAAGCGTAAGTAATACAAAACCAACATTTCACAGCGAAAATTTGTAAATTTAACTACTTTTGTAAACAAGTAAAATATCAAGAACGGATGCCTCATATTTTTCTCTAGGAGAAATTGCCTCAACTATATACTTAACATACATTACAGCGAGTGCAGCCAGTGTAAAAATGAGTACAAAAGTTTACACCTTAAGGGACATACAACTATTCTTACAATCAAATCTATTGTAAAAAAAAGCAATGCTGAAAAATTCAATAACATCTAAGAAAACAAATCGTGCGCGTGTGTTTTCTGGTAACGGTACTGTATTCAAGCTGTCTTCTGCTTCAGCTTCATTATTGACTGGTTCCGAATCTGTTGGTTCGTCTGGTGTAGGCTCTGAAGTTGTTTGAACGCCTGTTGTTGTTGCATTAATCAACCCTGTTTCTGCTTCCGGTTCAGCTTCTGATTCCACTTCCGGTTCAGCTTCTGATTCCACTTCCGGTTCAGCTTCTGATTCCACTTCCGGTTCTGCTTCTGATTCAACCTCCGGTTCTGGTAATGATTCAACTTCTGCCTCAGACCGTGATTCTTCCTCTGCTTCTGCATCTATATTGCTTGTGTCATAAAAATGATGACTATATATGTCCCATTCCTCGCCGAAATAAAGTTTCCATTCATGAATATTAAGCGGTCGCTGGAATGTATGGTGTGTTCCGTCTACCAGCGCAAATAGGGAAACTGTGATGATAATCATATGTAGAATGAAATAAATCTGAAAATTGGAGAAAGACAAACACAAAAAATTAGTGAATGATTAAAATTATTAACACAGACGTTTACTACTGTCTTGTACAATATTCTTTGCTTTTTACAAATCAGTATATTTATTTATTATGTCAGCTATACATGCGCTTTTACATCTAAATCCAGTAAGTCTTATTTTAATTGATTTGTTCATCTTTTTCTTCTTCAAAAAAATAGGAATAATTCTAAGTAATAATGTCTCATTAATATGAAAATAAAATAACAATATAACTTATAATATTTACTTTTGAGCAATATGAGTGATAAGGTTTGTTTAAAATTAACCATATCTTTGCCTGAATTCCCCGCCAGCCGGCGTGATAACTCAAGTCATCCAGAATACGTTTTTCTTCAGTCTTCCTCTTTTCATCTCTTTCAAGTATCTATTGTTGAAAAACAGCGTCTCTAACACGCTGAATTCTTACATTTAAAGTGAATCGGTCTATAATTAAAGGTCTGCAATACTAAATAATTACGTTGATAGTATTAAGTGTTAGACATAACAACATACCACGTAAGAATTATACATGGTAGTTGTTGGCAAGTGTAAGATATATAATCCGATATTACATATACATGTATCTATATAGCAGATAACAAGGTGTTTTAGAACAAAATATGATTATTTATCACATACGTCGATTATTCCAATCACACAGAACTTTATCAACATTTTATTATCAACATTTCAAGCAGCATTTTATAAGAATATCCAAATGATACATTTCTATTGATTTATCAATATTTGATTATTAATGGAAAATGTGCCTATAGTAGACAAATTCACTTTAAAATGAAAGAAATTGGAATTAATCAATTCTTCTCTAACGCTAAATGTGACAGAAAGAAAAAAATAGGAAATCATGTTGGATGAACAAGTTTGTTTCAGCTCTATTGCGAAACAAGTTCTTGAAACTTAAATTAATCACTTTTGAGTCTGCTCCTAAAACCCAAACCCAAAATACAAGGTCAATGAAAAAACAGACAGGGACCCATTGGGGGAACCCTTTAATGCCTGATTGAGAGGCGGGAAAATTTAACCCCAAGGCCACCGAGATTTAAATAAAAATCATAGAAAAAAGGGGTATCAAATTTAAAATTTACTTAAAATCAATGAAAAAAAGAAAATTTTAAATTAAACCTTTCCAATCCCATTTTTGCCCACAAAAATGCCCAGTACTTCCCCGAAGCAACATTTTTGCTAAACCTGTTTCCTCAATTCCCCAAAACTTTACAAAAAAACTTTGGACACATAAACTGGGAAATTTTGGAGCTCCCTCCAAGGTCTTTACAATAGGGCTTGAAACCGAAAATTTCGCGTGCAACAAACCATTTCCCCTTCCAATGCATGAAAAAATTTTTTCAAAATTTAACCCGCATTTTATTTTTTTTTTAAACCATACTGTTTTTAAAATTTTAAATTTATTAAAAACTGAATTGACAATTTAAAATAAAAATTTTCATTTGGGTTCCCCTTTGATTTCCCGGGTTTTTCCAGTTAAACGAAAATTTTTAAAGTGAACCCCAAAGCTACAAAGAAATAAACGTAAAAACTGCGTAAAAATTTTGAACACCCAATGTTTTACTTAAATAAAAAACCCCAATTTCCATAACGCGTGTTTTTCTGCTAATGTTTTCAACAAAAATGTTTATTGAAAATTTATTTAATTACATCGTTATTTATTTTTCCCTGAAAATTTTTTAAAGGGAATAGCATTTTTTGCTACTGTTTTTAAATTACAAAATTTACCAAAAAATACAAAGGACTTTATTTTTCAGGGGAATACAACCCTAATATAGTGAGAATTACCTTACGTAAATTAGGGTGCAAATTTATCCTTAGGGTTTATGATAAAAACATTCTAGGAAAAGATGTTGGCAGTACCAAGTTTACCTGGTAAAAGAATTTATTTGTTTGAACAAAATATAACAATTGGAGACATCTAGTTTATTTAATATGCCAAACCCGATCTGGAAACTAGACGTACATGACCACACTGTCTATAAAACTGGTTCAAGTAATTTACGGATTGCCTTGCATTGACGAACAAATTTATATCATTTTAGTTATTTCTTGAATGGTGAATATTTTGTAACTTCTTTTTTAAAAATCTTATTACATTTTTCTCAAGGGCTTGCTTTTTCTTAAAAATTTAGATTTGTTATTGTCAAATTCAAATATCAACCTGTTATTAAATGTGCTTTACAACAATTAAATTCCCATTGACCTATGAATACATTGTACTTCACAGTCCACAAACCCAATAACAGTATTAAGTTATTAAGTTATTTTAACAAACACACTTGCTTGAATCATGCGTTTACTTCTTAATCCCATAATTCTCTCATAAAAAGAGAGGGCAGCGTAACTTGTATGAATTGGTTTATAATCTGTAGATTCTTCATGTACCATTGGTTCATTCAATTAATTTATGTTCACATCCATGCAAGAAGAGATAACATTTTGAAAAACCAGAAAACTATTTCCACAGATGTTTGCCATGTTTCTTGAATATTATTACACCTGCTGGAAACTTATCAAAAATTTCAATGCCATCCAAACAGTGGAAAATAGTGTCAGTATCTAATTCGCCATGAGAAAATATTGGCATGCTTTCTCCTTGCGTTAACAGAATATCATACGTTGGATTATACATATGAATTAGTTATATTCCTTTTCAGATGCCAAAACATGGAATAAAATGTTCTTTTAATGCCGGAAACTTCTTATTTTGTATGAAGGAATTCACTATTGTTTGTACCAGTATCTGTGACAAATCCTTACAGTGTGCCCCTGTTTTAAGCTTCAATGGACCAATTGGCATGAAGTGATCTTTAATGTAGTCTGTTTAAAAAGGTGGGAAAACCCCTCACTACATTTTTTCAAAATGAAGGGTTTCCCCCGGAATCTGGGGCTAAATTTTTTTTGCAGGGTTGCAAAATTTCTTCAATACTTTTTAACTTTACTGTGTTTTATTTTGTATTTTTCTTTCACGACCATGCCCCAAACTTTACTATTTCCTGAAAAATAAAAAAGACACTTAAAATTTGGTATTTTTTATCTTTGAATAATTACTATGGTACTCTTAATTGCCCTGAAAGATTGTTGTAGCATGAAATTTGAACACTGTGGCCATGTCTGGGCCAGGTCAGATGCTACTGGAACACGTTAACTCAAGTTTCAAGTCACTAATTATATCATATACTGATGTTAACACAAATGCAAACAGTGCCTATTTAACTCTTGAGACAATAAAGAGATCAGGATTGCCCTACAAATTATTTGGTTGAAAATTAGTGTAAGTGACATTTGAAATACTCAACAACAAGAGCTGTCACAAGAAAGCAAAGCTCGACTAATGAAATACTAGACGCAGTAAGGAAGACAAAACTATGAAAGAAAATCAATTATGTATAATAATGTATTAAGTTATATTGAAAAAATAACATTTGATAACAAAACTTCCAAGTTCAAGGGGGAATAACTATGGAAATAGTCACGTCAGAGTTATGAACGTTGTCACACAACATGTGTGTAATGATAAGAAATATATATTTGAAGTTTGAAGTAGATACAAATGTACCTTAAAATATAATGAAGGTTATAATAATTTCTTACAAAGAAAAATTTCTAAGTTTCAAAGGGATGATCAAACTGAAAAACTGCTTCAAGGGTTTAATGAGCCTTGTCACATATAATAAGATGTAGTTGATGATAAGAATTATGTATATAAAGTTTGAGGTAGATACCTTTAAACCTATAGCAGTTATATTAAAAAAATAACATTTTTTCAAGTAAAAAAAACCCAAGTTCATGGGGAGGTAATTCTTGCAATATTGGTGCTAGAGCTATGAACTGTGTCACATAAGATGTTGTAGACGATAAGGAACATATATTTAAAGTATGAAGTTGATCCCTTAAGAAATAATTAAGTAACAGTAAAAAATATTTTTAAGGAAAATTCTACGTTCAATGGGAGATAAATCTGAAAATATTGGTGCAAGAGTTATGAACCTTGTCACATAAGATGTGGTTGATGATAAGGAACATATATTTGAAGTATGAAGTTGATCCCTTGAAAAAGTAAATAAGTAACAGTAAAAAAACTATTTTTTAAAGGACAATTCTAAGTTCAAGGGGAGATAAATCTGAAAATATTGGTGCTAGTGTTATGAACATTGTCACATAAGATGTGGTTGATGACAAGGAGTATATATTTGAAGTTTGAAGTTGATAACTTAAGAAATAAAAATGTTATAGTGAAAAATATTTAACTGCACCAAAACTTTAATGCGGACTCCGGGGCGAGTAGGGCAGCTCTCGATAAACTTCGTATACTCAGCTAAAAAGGTCTAAATTGTTTTGACTCATATATGAATGGAATTCATCACTAAAGCTATACATTGTAGCAAATCGAATTTTGATTTCTTTTGAAATTATGACTTTGGAAAGCTAGAAATACTACAGTGACTTCCTCATTATACAGGATCTCCACTGAGGTGCAGCAAAAAAGAGCCAGATGGCAAATTTAAAAGAATGTATAACATGCAAAAAATTGCTCCCAAAATAGATAGCAAATTCATTATATTGTTGTAAATAGCACAAATCATGACTTACCATTGAATGTGAAAGAAAAAATATACAGTCTACTTATTTTGAGGTAATAGCATATTATTAAATAATTATCAAACATGTTGTAGTTACATGTGATATTGCATATATAATGTTACACCAGTGTACCAAAAATTATTAAAATCTGTTGTCTCTTTGAAGAGTTACAATCTGGAAATGATGTTTTCCATTAAAACAAGGGCCATCAGTGATGACATGTGTCGCCAATGATAGCCAATCGCATGTAGCAGTTACTATGTAGCAGCAGACCAAAAAAAATCATTAACAGGGCAAAACACTTTTTTATTCAAGGGCAATAACTCAGCTGAAAAATTAAACCGAAAAACTTGTGTATAATGCACAAGTACTTGACCCCTACTAATCAATTCAGTAAAGTTTTATTGACATTGCATTAATGGTATAAGAGGAGTTTAAGTTCCGACAAAATTTATTAACATCCTTTTCATTCAAGGGCCATAATTGGGCAAAAAATCATTCAAGCAGAAAATACATGTAATATGCACAAGTATTTGACCTTCTTATTAATCATGTAAACTTTCATTGAAATTGCATGAGTGGTATAAGAATGGTAGTCCGGACAAACTTAAAAAAATAATTAAAGGGCCATAACTCCAACAAAATTCATTGGACCATAAAAAGCCGATGATATACACAACTAGACTTGTCTTGGTACTGATCACTTCTGTAAAGTTTGGATGAAATTGCACCTGTAGTTTGTTTATGAGAAGTCTAAGTCAGGACAAGCTTTTGTGTATCTTGCAACACACAGGAAAACCCACCTTTTTAAATTAAGGGCCATAACTCAGCCAAAAATCATTCAACCGGAAAATACATGCAATGTGCACAAGTACTTGAGCTATAGATAAATCCTGTAAATTTCCATTGAAATTGCATTAGGTGTATAAGAGGAGTAGTCCGGACAAACTTTAAAAATAACAAGAGGGCCAAATTGGCTTTAATCGCGCCCCTGACTCATTCAAACTCCATGCCGAGCATGTCTTTAGACAACCACTCCTGAACCAAGTTTATGACAATTGGAGTCAAAAATGTGACCCTAGAGTTGTTCACAAGAATTTTCCCAAATATTTTTGGGCAGTGTGACCTTTTTTTTGAACCCCAGGTGACCCATATTCAAACTTTGAACCCTAGAAATCATCAAAACAAAGTTGCAGACCAATTTCCAGGATATTTGGATATTTCCAAAGCCAAAAGAGAGTTCACAAGATTTTTCTATCCTTAGCTCCTGTGACCTAGTTTTTCATACGAGATTGCCCATTTTCAAACTCCTCCAAGCAATGAACTAGATAAGCATCCTGACTAAGCTTGATGGCAAGCGAGTCAAAATGTTTTTTTTTTTTTTTTCATTTATTTGATATTTGAAGTATAACAATACAAACATACATATTAACATACAATTCATAGACTCATACCTATAATTTCAAAAACAAAAAACTACATAAGTATGAAAAACATCCATTTACTCCATATTTCTACTATATATTTATTCATTTCGAATAATAGAAAGAGTATTTCAGATAAAGAGACTGAAATTTAAAGTACATGTATATTCAAAGACATTTTAACATTATTTAGAGAAAGGGAAGAATGAAAAAAAGAAGGATTTTTGAAGTATATTCAAAAATATTTTAACATTATTTGTGTAAAAAAAAGGAAAGAGAGAGAAAAAAAAAACAACAAAGAAAAATGTCAGAGAAAATATACATACACAAACATACCACATACATTCAAAAAGATACTTTTTTCCTACATACATACAAAACATACATACAATCGCAAAAAAAAGAGACAAAAAAAAAAGGAACAAGCGAGCTAATTTCAATTAATTTTCTTACGTTTTATGGTTTTGAAATTATTTTTAACTTACTGTTGGTTTGTAAGTTAGAGCGTTTAAACAAGTTACCCCATTTTTGTTTGTGTGATTCAACGTTATCATTTAGAAAAAAGCAATTTCCTTTCAATTTGTATTTTCTCAATAGCAAAAAGTTTTTGAAAAATATCAAAAGTTGGTTCATGCTTTTGGTATTTCATTTTAAGGATAAAATATTTCTTAAGTATGATGATATAATTTACTAAAATATTTATTAATATTGTTTTTCAGTTCTCCAAAAACACTGTTTCTAAATTATATGAGAAAACAATATTGATTTGATAAATGAAAAGAATGTAATTTTGACCATTTAAATTTTGTAACAATAGTACATTCCAAAAAAGATGGTAAAAGCGTTTCTAAATTGCTACCACAAAAATCACATAGATTTGAATTACAAAGGCTATACTTAAATAACATTGTATTAGTTGGAATAAGTCTATGAATAAATTTGGTATCGAAAATTTCTTCAATGACACGTCTGTAGTACTTTTAAATGGAACCATATATATTTTTTTGCCAATCCAACTCAGTTTCTATTTCTTTTTCCCATTTCTCTTCATTTGTATTTTGAAACCTTTCATCATTTTCAAGTTGAATATTATATAAAAGCTTATTTGTAGATTTTGATTTTTTAACTTTATTTAGGAGTGTATCTTGTACTTCGTTATAATTTTCTTGTAGATTTCAGACTATTAAGATATCCTTTTGGTATATTATTCACAAAGCGTGTAATATTTTAAAAACTCAGCATTTTCCATACCATAGATATTTTTAAGGTCTTCAAATTGTAGAGTTCATTTTTTCTATAATCATATAGATGTTCTAAATATAGAATACCTTTGATGCCATGTTTTATAGTACACCAATTTATTATCAATTTTTAATATTCGAATTATTCCATATTATATGTTTAAGGTTATCTTTTTTATTATTGTGTTCTTGTTGAATATGAAACCATGACGAAAGCACATTGTTTACAAATGAATTATGAGGAAAAAAGCTTATTGATATCTGATTTCGAAAGATTACAGTCAAATATAAGGTCATTTCCATACTGTTTTATCTTTTGATTTAAAAAAAGTTTCCATAATCCTTTATTGTCCTCCATTTATATATCGTTTGACCCAATTTGCCTTTACTGCATTTAAAAAATATTAATATCGATCATTTTTTTAAACCACATTTTTAACATTAAGTTTTAATGTTTTACGTTTGATTTTTTCTGGCTTGCCATCCCAAAGAAACAAAAACATTGCTTTAATTATTTCTTTTATCTTATTACTTGATGGGTTTTCTAAAACTGAAAATGGATACAACAGTTTAGGTAAGGCAAATGTTTTTTATTACCATCACTTTACCCATAAGGGTCAGTTTTCTGTGTTGCCATTGTTTTAAGCAAATAAAAAAGTTTCTTAGTTTTGCGTTCTAAATTTATATCTGTTATTTATTTGTAATTAGACGAGAAAAGAATACCTAGATTTTTGCTGAATCAGATGTCCAATTGAATTTTTTATATTACAATGCTTCTATATCACTTTTTGTGAGCGATCCCACTCGTAGAACTGTGAATTTTTTTGTATAAGTTTTAAACCAGAGATTTGCCTAAATTCCGTTTTACATATACAAGTTTTTCAAAAGACTTCACTGATCCATCATTAACAAATGTTGCATCATCTGCCCAAAAAAGGATTGCTTATTGTTTGTGTTCGCGATTTCTATTCCTTTAATTTCACTATCTTTTTCTATGAAATTTGATAATATTTCCTATACATAAAATAAATAATGAAGATGATAATGGACATCCCTGACGTACTCCCCTTTCTATATTAAAAGACTCTGAAAAATGTTTCCATTATTGATAACTATACTTGATATATCAGTATAAAAGATTTTAACCCATTTTATAAGATCTTTGCCAAAATTAAATTTATTCAGTGTATCAAATCATAAATTGATGGCTTAGACTGTCGAATGCTTTTTCATAATCAGCAAAGAATAATAAAACCCGGTTTATTTTCTTTCTGCAGATGTTCAAAAATTTTCAAAAAATCAGCCTTACATTTTCACCAATATATCTATTTTTCATAAAAACCAGTTTGATTAAAACTTATTATAGACGGTCAGAACTTTTTTTATTCTATTTGAAATTGTTTTTGTTGCAAGTTTATAATCAACATTGAGCAAGCTTTATTGGTCTCCAATTTGAAAATATCTGTAAGATCTTTATCCGGTTTAGGAATAAGGGATATTATTCCCTTGTCTTTGAAGTGTTGTTAATTTTGAAGTATCAAAAGAGTAATTAATGGGAAGCTAGATAATAGTCTTTTATGCTATTCCAAAATAATTTTATAGAATTCAACTGTTAAACCATTCAGATCCTGGACTTTTATTATTTTTCATTTCTGATTAAGCTATTTTACATTCATATTCATTAATTTTCCCTTCACATGTGTCTTTTTCTTCTTCATTTAATAATTTTATATCTGTATCAAAAAAATTAATATTTGAGTTTTGAGAAGTTCTATATCTATACAAACATTCATAAAAGGATTTTTTCTTCTTTTAATATTTCTTTTATTTTCTGTTATTTCTTTATTTTCTACCTTTAATTTATGTATAACTTTTTTCTCGGCTTGTCTTTTTTCTAAGTTTGCAAAATATTTACTATTTTTTTCGTTATGTTCTACATGAATAGCTCTTGCTCTTAAAATTGAGCCATTTAACACGATATTCATACATTTCACCAAGTTCTTGTGTGTTTTTTTTTATAACATTTCATTTTTTAACTTATTTTCATCTTCACTTTCTTCTATAGGAATCAATTGTTAGTATTTTTTCTTCTAATTGTTTTATTTCATCGATCAAATTTAAACTCTTGTTCTTTTCTTTCTTTTTCTTAAAACTATGCATAACGTATTTGTTTCATTTCTTATTGCCACCTTTTATTATTTCCCACAAGGTATTTAGATTTGATGTTTTATTTATTTCTGCTGTTGTTTGAATAATTTCTTTAAATTTGACTTTGATAAACTTCATCTAATAATAAAGTACTGTTCATTTTAAAGTATCCAGGTCCTTTTTGCATTGCATTATCATTAAATGTCAAAGTAACTAGAGAATGATCTGTTTTAAAGCCATGTGAAATATAACTTTTTAAAATGATGTTTCTAAGCGAATCGGATATAAGAAAGTAATCAAGTCTAACAGTATATGACTGGTTTTCCATTAGAGTGCCATGTAAATTGCCTCTTTTCGGGGTGTTTTAAAACGCTAAATGTCAATTAGATTACATGTTTCAATTATGTTTTTTATCTTATCTCTACATTTTCTACTTGTATGAAGATTTCCATTCTTTTTTATCCAAAGATGTATTAATTACTGTATTGAAATCGCCACCGATTAAAATGTTCTTGTTGTCATTTTCAAGAATAAACTTTTCAAGTATATCAAAAAAATATATATGTTATCATCATTTGGTCCATAAATATTAATCATTGTGAAATCCTTGTCATTTATTTTTACTTCAATCATTATTAATTTTCCTATAATCAATTCTTTTTATTTAAAATTTTAATATTACAATCGTTTTTAATTAAAAAATGCAACGCCTGCCTTTGTTAGATTTATTTCCACTGAAAAAAGTTGTGCCATTCCATTCATTTTTCAAAGGTTTTCATATTGATTTGTTAAGTGGGTTTCTTGTAACATATAAATAGAATATGGTTGTGAATCCAGCCAATTAAATAATTGTTTTCGTTTTTGACTATTTCCTAACCCTCTAAACATTTAAAGTAATTTATTGTAGTTTCCATGAAGACCAAACCAACCTCATACTTAAAAGTATAAAACCATAATACACAAAAAACAAAACCAGCTCACCTATTAAATTGAAAAAAAACAATTACGAAAACAAACTGTTGGTTGTTTTTCATTTACATGTAATGTGATCCATATATTGCTAACCTCAAAAAAATATACAAAGTAGACTTTAAAAAAGTGACAGAATTATAAATGCAATTTTATTAAGCAATCAATATATGTGCTCTTTTGCTTACTCTTATTTTTCAACTTTATATAGTATGCTTTTTATTACTTCAATATAATAAACTTCAGTAAATAATGCTTCCACAAATAAAACAAAAATATTCTTAATTGGATACATTTAAATGTAAAACTCATGTTAACTTGTTATCTATTTTATAATATCCATAGTGTATTTTATTACTAAAATTATTAAAGTTGTTTCTTATACTTTAGAAGTATACATACAATTTCCATGTATATTAGTTTAGTATTTAACTTTTTTCTTTTTGCTCCGTGGTTTTAAATATTGTACCGCAAAATTCGAAAGTTGTATTGAGAAACAACATAAGTGAGAAAAAATAACCTTTTGAATGTGTTCTATTAATAATAGAAAAAACTATATAAAAAAAACAACAACAACAAAAAAAAACACACAAAATACAATCTCTTGCTTATATGCCTTTTAAAGAAAAATGAAAAGTCGAAAAGAATATAAAAGACATACAACATGGATTGTAAAACTAATGGTATTGTTTTTCTATCTATGTCACTTATTTTTCATAAAAAAATCTGAAAAGATTAAAAATTATAGTATCAAATATTTTATCATCAATATTAAATACGATAAAGTAACAATTTAACCTTTTGAAAAGTTAGAGTAAAAAACTAACCTTATTATAAAAAAACAATCACTTGCTTGTATGCCTTTTAAAGAAAAATGAAAAGTCGAAAATAATATAAAAGACATACAACATGGATTGTTAAACAACTGGTATATTTTATCTATGTTACCTATTTTTCATAAAAAAAATCTGAAAAGGTTAAACATTATAATATCAAAGATTTTTCACCAAAGTTAAATATGATAAAATAACAATACGAATCTTCCAAAGTTACATATAGTATGACCATTTGTATCGTGTTTTAAATATATTTGTTTCATTTTGATAAACTAAAACACAACATAATACAGCATGTATGATCTTATAAATTTAAAACACAATCATAAGTCAAAATGTTACCATTAGAACATTACGAGGTTTTTCCATATTTGGGCAGTGTGACCAATTTTCAAACTTAACCTAGAAATTATCTGAACAAACTTTTAGACAAATTTCCAGGATATTTGGATCAAAACAGTAGCCACTAGAGTCTTAACACGATTTTTATATTTTTAGCTCCGGTGAAATAGTTTTTAACTGGAGATTGCCCATATTCGAGAGCTTGACCTAGAAATCATCAAAGCAAAATTCCTGACAAATTTCCAGAATGTTTTAATCAAAACTGCAACAACTAGAGTGTTAAGATTTTTCTATTTTTAGCTCAAGATGACCCATATTTAAACTTGACATAGAAATCATCAAAACAACCTACCTGATCAATTTCAAGGATATTTGGATCAAAACTGCAGCCACTAGAGTGTTAAAAAGATTTTTGTATTCATTTTTAGCTCCTCTGACCTAGTTTTTGACCAGAGATTACCCATATTCAAACCTGGGAATTATCAAAACAATCATCCTGATTAATTGATCAAAACTGCGGCCACTAGAGTGTTAACAAGATTTTTCAATTTTAGCCCCTGTGACCTATTTTTTACTGGAGATGACCCATATTCGAACTTGGCCTAGAAATTATTAAAACAACCTTCCTGACAAATTTCAAGAATATTTTGATCAAAACTGCAGCTATTAGAGTTATAACAATTTTTTTTTATTTTTAGATCCTGTGACCTAGTTTTTGATCGGAGATGACCCATATTCAAACTTGACCCAGAAATAATCAAAACAACTTTCAGGACAAATTTTCATGTTATATGGATCAAAACTGCAGCCTCTAGAGTGTTAACAAGCTTTTTCTATTTTTAGCTCCTGTGACCTAGTTAACAACCCAAATGTTGACGACGCTCGACGAAGAACACCGGACATAGCCCCATCACTATATCTCACCTTGACTTCTTCGTGGTCAGGTGAGCTAAAAATCATTAAAGGATGATATTTTGGACAAAAATCATTGAACCGGAAAATGCTGGATATATGCACAACTAGACTTGGTACTGACCATTCCTGTGAAGTTATTTATGAAATTGCACCAGTAGTTTATGAGTCGTAGCCCAGACAAATTTTGTGGCAGACGGACGGACATAGTTACAAAATGATACTTTTCCTTTGATCTTTTTAGTTATGTTTTCTTTCATTCCATTCAGCCGAACATAAATAATTTATCATTAAACTTCATTATTAATATCCTACATGGATAAAATATAAATAAGAAGGACTATGTAGGAGTGGCTACTACAGGTTCACTTTAATTTATTATTATATAAATATACATTCATACACATCGAGGACACTTGGAAGAAAAATCACTTTATACTAGTGAGAAGTGTCTCTGCACTAATAATAACATAATATGCCCATGTCGTCGATCCGAACATTCCAAAAAGTGTAGTTCCGTGTAATTCCAAGGCACTGTATGGAATAATGTCTTAACACACACAAATATGTAACCTCAAAGCCAAAACCACAAAACCCACTCAAACATAACTTCCATCCTTGCAACGTTATCAAAAGACAACAAAATTGTCTACTCTAAAAAATACAAAACACAGATAATTTCCATATTAAATAGACATTAATCAATACCGTTGATTAACCTTAAAGTATACATTTGTTTTTAACATTATTCTGACATTTCAAAGTCCAGCATAACTTTTACAATCTTAAGTGTAATCTCAAAACGAGAGCGGGGTGGGTGGGCGTCTGTGTGTAGTGAACCTATAGTACCTCGAATGGTCAAATACTTGTTGTTGTTGTATTAGGTTTATTTTAGCTCGGCGCCGGAAATTCCATATGTCCGAGATCTCAGCGTCCATGCCGGTCCACTCTAGTAGTCTCATCGGGGACGTCTTTTTCATGCCGATCTTCCCAAGCCCTGTTCTTCGTTCGATGGAGGAAAGACAATACCGCAAAAGCATCAAGTTCCGTGACGGCTGCAAACAGGCGGTTGACATAAAACGGCTCTTGTTAGCGCCATCCTCCAGAGTTAGTCACGACAGGTCAACCAATCACCTCTGGTACTTAAGATGACTTGACCTTGACCTGCCGTGTGCCTTCTCCGCGACGTGCACGCCTCTGGAGGGATTTGGAGAAGTGGTCAAATACCCGTGTACATACACCTTATATATTGACCAGTCTTACGCATCGATACGCTTGGTGGACAGCTGAAATACAGCTGCGCTGTCCACGGTGACCGAAAAATCATAATATTGTAAAGACCAATGATATATAGCTTTATGTTTTCTTTCATTCCATTCAGCCAAACATAAATAATTTATCATTTTACTTCATAATAAATATCTTACATGGATAAAATTGATCTGTTTTAGAAGACCCTAACATTATTTTGACCTGACGATCATTAATTTCTAAATCAAATCGTTTAAACTGTATTACTTCTGCAAACCTTAGGAATCCAGAAAAACTAAGAAGACACATTGTAATAAATCCATGTCCATTAAATTTACATTTGAATTAAAATGTAAAACTAATTTAGCTAAATCTTCGACCAAAAGAGCCTCTTAAGGCTTAGAAGGCTTACCAGTCTCCCTTAAAATGCCACATTTAATATTTTTCACAAATTCAGAAGAACACGGATCTTCTAACCCGGTCATTTTATGAGCACAAGAGATTGAATACAAAATACTGTTTATTTTTGACTCTGACGAATCATAGGTGAATACTGATGACAAATATAAAGCTACATGTACATCAAGCGCAGGTAAAGAGCTGAAATTGTATTTCTTACACCATGTACAAAACAACTTAAAATAGCATTTATATTTCTTTAACGTATTTTCCGCTTTAGATTTATATGTGAACTTTTTAAGCTTTAAATATTCTTCATGTAATTGTTGTGGTAATCTTAACTGGTCCAGCTTTCGCCATACTCCAACTTTTAACACGTCTGTGAAATGTATAAAATAAACTTCTATTTAAAGCAACATAACAATAATATCAACCCAGCCCACATTACGGCAATATCAAACAGCAAATCATTCAGACCGAGACTTCTGCTACACAAATAGATATAAATACAGACATGTACAGAATTGTGTACATCAATTCATATTATACAACTTACACTTACGTATTAATTAAAACAAAAACAGTCGTGTAAGAAAAATTAAAGCACCGCTGCTTTCAGTCAAGTACGGTGTTGTCTGTCTACGACACAAAACAGAATTTATGTACACCAAAGTACACCAATATATGTGCATGTATTAAGGGAGGGGGACATGATTATAAGTAAACGAGAAAAAATGTAATGCTGTTAATCTGATATATTTATTACAAAAATAAATCTGCAATCAAAATAGATTTTTTCAGTTAAACTTACAAATAGATTAACAACTAACAAAGCTTCGTGTAATCTTATTCTAAGCGAATAGCTTAAACTTTACTATTAAATCTTCTGGAATCAAAAATATAGTTTATGCAATTTTTGTTCATGAAAATATTTTGACCTGCTTTAAACTCTAGAATATCTTTGATAAAATCTTGCCTGACGTCATTGTTTTTAAACAAAATTGGCCAAAATGACGAACTGGGCCATTTCGGAATTATCAGAGTGCCTTTCCCTTTACATGCTACAAGGTGAAATATGGTTCTAGAAACAAGATATATAGGTGGCACAAGCCAGTTATTGCAGTCTGACCAAGAATGTACAAAAGCACCGATTGCCTCAGATATATATTCATAAAACAAAGAGTTAAACCGATTTAATTTGCGATTTTTGAAGCTGGCAAACCTATCTACTTCATGAGGACCCCACATTTGATCAATAAAATTGAAGAATTCGGTAGTAACCACCCACTCATCTGAACTATATATTTTACTTATGCAGTCTGCTATCTGATTATGCTCATGTGGAACCCACTGAATGCTTAAATCTATGTTCCATTTTAAACATGATTTAAAGATATTAAGAGACTCAAGTTGCAAATTTTATTTCGTGCTACCCGACTGAACAATTTTAACACACGGCTGATAATCACACTACCACTTTAACAAACTTCCATAAGCTCGTAAAGCAAAATAAACTGCTCTTAATTCTCTAAAAGTAGAGCTCTTAGCCTGTTTTTCATTATTCCAAACGCTATGGAATAAACTGCTTTTACAGTCAACTATATAAGAGCCAGATGACAGATGAATTGCATCAGAATATACCAAAGTCTGTACCTGATTGTAAGCCGACAATTTTCTGACATTTAACTTCTCTAAACTTTCTACCAAAATATTTACTTCAGTAAGGCAAGGATGATTTGATGGCAATTTATAACAAAAGTCGCACGACTTACTAGTCTCTATCTCTTTATACAAATAACGTGTCATCAGTATTGCTATATTTCCAATAACAGGCATCATGAAATGACTTTTCCTGTAAATTTAGCTAAATGTGTAGCAAATACATAAGGGAGAGAACCCAACAATAACTTGATAATTATGTAAAAATCATTAATTCTTCTTTGTGAAATGGACATGCAAAATTTTTCACTGTTCCAGAAAATACCAATCCACTCCAATTCTTGAACTGGGAACCATATTGATTTTTCTTTATTAATTAAAACACCTGCCATCTCAAGACTCTTCTTTACAAAATAAGAATCGGCTTCAGTCTGTTCAAAAGTTTTGTTGCTACCCCAACCATCATCTAAAAACATTACAATTTTTATTCCGTTCAATCTCCAGTATTTAACCATTTCCCTCAACAATTTTGTAAAAATATAAGGGGCGCTACTGATGCCAAAAGGTAAAACAGTAAAACAGTAGTTTTTCCCCTTTACTGAAAAACCTAAAAACGTTTAATGGCTTGGAAAAACGTCTAAATGATGGCAGCCCTTACTTAGATCGAACTTAAACATATACCCATAATGTGTAAAATACTCAAGTCCAACTTTCCAGTCCTCAAAAGATATTTTTCTTTCCAAATATGTTCATTAACTTTTCTCAAATCTAAAATCAATCTCATTTTTCCTAAATTGTTGATGGAAACAGTCAATGGTTTGATAATATGTGGTGTTAATGGAAACTCAACAATACAATGATTTTTTAAAAGTTCTGAAACAGCTTTTTCTACGAAATCCATATTATCTAATGCAGACTTGTTGTTTTTAGAAATTGACCTTTGAGGTACAAAGAATGAAGGTATTTCGTATCCATTTCTCAATGTATCTAAAATATATTCATTTGCTCCATTTTTTTCTCAAAATGATACATTTTTCTTGAGACGACCATTAACAGTTCCATTTAAAACTTTGCTTTTTTCAAAATCTAATTCCTGCATCTCAAATAATTCTTTTGAACATAGATACATAACTAAATACTTATCATTAACTGGTGGCTGTACTTGTACTGGTTCCGGTTGTCTTACGTATGTCGATTCCGTAGGTACCCTGTTTTCCAGACAAGAAACGGTTGCATTGACGCCGGAAGTGATCTCTGTACCCACATGCGTAGCAGACGTCAATTAGTGTTGCTCGCCTTTGGCCACGTAAAAGCTGATTGTAGTTGGAACGTGGTGGTAACCAATATCTTGAATCATCTGCACTTGGTGTGATTGATTTGTAACCCATGAAAGAAAATCACACTTATAAGGATTAAAACGAGCTTGTTTTTAAGAAGTTGTCTTAACCTTTTTGATGGCTCTAGATTCGGCCTGCTTGAGTTTCCGTTCATCATCGCTATCGCTAGCGAGAGAAGGCTTCTCATATTCTCGGGCTGTAGACCAGCCCTCCGGGGGAACTATCTGCTTTTTGTATCAGTTTATTTTTGTGTTTAATCTTACTAATCAAACCTTTAACATCAGCCTTCAAATCTGATTTAGACAACTCCTTCAAAATCGAGTCCAAACCGCCAAGAATTTCAAAGTTAATTTCGTGCTGAATTTTATGCGACTCTTTATTCAAAGTTACTTTTTTAACTTAAGATTTTTCAAATTTTGAGAAGTAATATCATTCTTTAAGTCTGACAAACGAGAATCAAAATAACTTCTAAATAAATCAAAAGCTTCAAAAACTTCGATTCCTTCCCCCGGGGACATACCTCGTCTATCTCTGGAACGCTCCTGTCCTTCTCGACTATCTCTCGATTGAAACTCACTTGGCATGCTTGGCGAGCTCCTTCTTACTTCTAGTGAAATACTTCGTCTGCTTCTTGAAGTTCTGGAAGGTGAATACTGTTCTCTGTCACGAGTTAAACTTTCTCTGGTTCTTAATTCAACGTGTTCACTGCCACGTTGCTCATTTCATCTTCAATTATTACCGTGTCAGTCCGTCTGTGTGTAGTGAACCTATAGTACCTTGCATGGTCAAATACCCGTGAACATACACCTTATATATTGACCAGTCTTACGCATCGGTACGCTTGGTGGACGGCTGAAATACAGCTGCGCTGTCCACAGTGACCGAAAAATAATAATATAGTAAAGACCAATGATAAATAAATACATTTTAGTTTGGTTTCCTGCCTACATTTACTACTATAACGTAGTATAAGGGGAAGGAACTCCAGACTAAACCTTTTCCGTTACTTTTGGAAAATAGCCGAAAATGTTCCGATTGTGAAAATGCTATCGCAACTTCTCGGTCCTCAAAGTGAGAGAAAGGAGCATGTAAAAAATGTTTATCCGTATCTTTCTCTTGAAACTTCTTATCCTAAAAGTTTACTCTTTCTAAGAGCTGTCGTGCCTCTCAAAGAAGACGGATGTAATGCATCTAGCCCATGGTCATTTTCAGACGCCTCTGTTGATGTTTCGTCACCCTCGAGTTGTGTGCCCGTGTCAGTTGCTTTCGCGTTTAGAGGAGCAATACAGACAGTATTGAAATACAGAGCATGTCATTATACTTTAGCAAGAGATCAAAATGATGCTTTTGATTTGCTTGGATTTTATTTGAAGAACTGTAAGAACTGCGAAGCATCGATCCAGTAACCACAGACGGTTGGGGTCATATTCTGCCCCTAGTATGATACGCCCCTGTAAACACTTGACAGTATCAAAATTATTTTAAGATTTAAACACGAATTGGACATCTGTTACAACGATAAAACTGGTTTTCAAACAATCTTAATATATTTGAAAAAATGGGCTTATTTTGTAGCTGTTATAGTTACTAGGTCATATTCCGAATTGAAAATAGTATCGATATATCATTTTCCCAATCCACAATTGAAATTTACAAAATAAAATATTGAATAAAGAATTCTAAAATCTTTAAAAATAAGAGCTTCTTCAATGTAATAGTGCTTAAATGTTTGAAGATGTAATCCTAGAGAGTCTTATTTCCTTTAAGAGTAATCCCTACCTTTTGATATACTAATGTTTCTAATATGCCTCATATTTCCGTGGTACTTAACTGTTCAAAACAGACAACAAAAGTTAGAAGAATAGAAATCGGGAAAATAAGTTTAATATTGTAGCAAAGACATGTCAATTACATCATAGTTTATTCCATTTAATGTTGGCATGTAAGCAATTATGTACACAACATGGCAATTAACACCTATCTGCTGTCTAGTGAGAAAAGTTATGTTCTCATATTTCCAAGGCAATTACATTTTAAGAGTCAATAGTAATCTGTATTTTTAGTACATCTATACCTAGCCCTGTTTGTAAGTGGGGGTTTTCTCTATTGCATTTATCAAATATCTCAATGTTTATTTAACAATGACAATTGTCTTAAAAGGTATGAAAACTAAATTTAAAATGGTGAAATAATTGCCCCCCCCCCCCCCCTGCCTTTTCGAAGAAAAAAGGAGGATATAGAAAGAGGCTCCGTCCTTTTGTACTGTAGAATGGACAATTAAGGTAATTTTGATACCCTCCTTTTAAGGCCTTGGATAAAAGTGTCATCATAATCAGAAATAAACAAACTAACAATAATAAGACGATATGTCAAGTACTACACCTCCACCCCTACCTCCAAGATCAAGGTCACACTTAGAGGTCAAAGGTTAACAGAGTCTGTTATTTGGTATATTTTGTGTCCAGTCTATAACTTCTTCATAGATCAAGGGATTTTGACAATACTTGGCACAAATAGTCACTATGATAAAATGATATGCCATGCGTAACACCTGTGTCTCTTCCACCAAGGTCTAGGTCACACTTAGAGGTCAAAGATTTACATAGTCTGTTATAGGGTATATGTTGTGTCCAATCCATAACTTTTTTCATAGATCAGTGGATTTTAAAAATACTTTGCACAAATAATCACAATAATAAGACAATATGTCAGGCACAAAACATTGGTCCCTACCTCCCAGGTCACACTTTGAGGTCAAAGATTAACATAGTCTGTTACAGTGTATAACTTTGTCTGATCTATGATTTCTTTATAGTTCAAGGGATTTTAAAAATACTTACTACAAATAGTTACAATAATAAGACGAAATGTTTGCACAACAAATGCACCTCTACCTCCAAGGTCACACTTAGAGGTCAAAGCTTAACATGATAGATTTTTAAATTCCGTGTTTCATTTAAAATCTCTTTAATAGATTTATTGTTGCATTTGCAGGTCTAGCATTGATTTTAATTTTGGACTGAAAGTTTTTAGATCCATACCTCAATCTTTTGAAATAGCACCTTTTTATGCTTCATATAAAACTTACCTGAGTTGGGGGACGTTGGTAAGTCAAACTACAAGTGTCGTATAACAATAGAAAGAAGCTGGTAAAATAGGAAATAACAACTTTTAATGAGATAACCGCCGTTGCTTTAGTGCTTCTGCTATGAATTTGGCTATACAGCGAATAATTAACAATTGCGATGGACGATGTGATCGCAAAGTTTTGTATTCTGCGTTTAAGGTTAATCCTGTTAATTTATATTTAACGAACTTGTTATCTTTATCATTGTGATATTTTAAAATGATAATCAAAAAGAGAGAATTGTATAAAAGATGTTAAATGATTTAAGAATAAAGCTGTTTTATACAACGCCAACTTACATGACTAAGTTACCGTTTCAAACATTACTGTTGCTTACTGTTTATATATGAAGCGTGTATTCTAATTTGTAGATATTTTGCGTTGTTATTTGAAATACATTCTGTCAAATCGTTGTAATAGTTTATGCTTATTAGTAAATGTCTGGTTTTTTATTGCATGACATAAGACCTGTGTCGCTTGTAGCTTTGCTGACTTTTATTTGTGGTCTTCGTATTAATTTATGTTTCCGTAAATTTCCTTAAAATATATTGTGTATCTTGTTCTTTAAAGCATATTGTTGATTCAAGGACAATTATTGCACTAGAATTATAAAAATATTCCACCACTTTTAATGATGACGTTATTTTAAGTAACAACTGCGATGATAAACTTGTTTAAGGTAACCTTGACCGCCTGCCAAAACACTCGCTCAATCGTATTTAAGTACCATAAGAAAGAGAATTTCATGGCAAATTATGAGTTGACATAATTTCATCTATTCAATTTAATTTGGGTTGTAATGTTTCCTAAGTTAATCGGAGGGTTAAACTGAATGACAGATACTTTTACATTCACGATTGTCCGTTTCGTAGATACGACAACCAAGATAAGCGGCGATGTGTATATACCGTATTTCGGACATAGGTATTAAAGACGCTAATGGTCCTCGAGTCCACATTGTCCTTCGGGCCATTATTGCATAATGGCGAGCAGCAACCAAATATTAACATCTAAATAAACTGTATTAATTGATTTTTGTTTTTTGAATAGCGATTTCGAAAAATAGTAACAGTAAACATTTATAATACATGTAGTTACAGTATTGTGAAATTTGAAACTCGTTCTCTACAATTAAGGACATCAAGAAGTATTGTTTTTAGGATACAATATCTTGCCAACATTTGGAGCTGGTTATCCTTTACTTATTTTCTTGTAAACCAAAAGAGTCATTGACAGTACATCTTCGTTATTTTCAGACATAATTTTTCTTCGTTAGGGGGTCACGCAGCTAAGGACGCGCCTGTAAGCGTCCGAAGAATCTGTTTTCCCCGAAATATGGCATAGTCGCGTAATAACAGGTCATGCAAACTTAAAGTACTTTTTTATCCTTTTAGCATCTCCGATGCTGTTGATGTTATGAATGAAATTCCTTATTGCTTTATCTATCATATACAGATTACTTGTAAAGGGATTTTGTTCAGTTTATTTTTCAGCTGTTAATAAGTTTTAAGAATTGTCAATCAAAAGTAAATGTATCAATCTTCTACACCACAAACAGTACAAATATATTTACTATAAGCAAGTATATGTTGCACTTAGTTGCATTGTTGAACAAATAGTTATGCTTTTGAGTGATCAAGTACATTTTTGTATTTTAGTACTTATGTTTGTATATACAGTCTGTATACCTGAACCACTTGTGCGCCATTTTGAACATTGTTAAGGTATGTCCGCACTTTAAATGAGTCGCGCAATGTTCATTCAATTCGCTCAAGTGAGTCGCGCGCACACTCCTCCTTTAACTTCGGAATACCTCGTCGGACATCTTTTTGCTTATTTTAGCTTATCCGGAAACTGACGGAAATAGCCGATATGTTGCTATTACTCGGAGATGCAAATGGACCAATCAGAAGTTCTTCGATCGTTTCCCGCCATTTGAACAATTAAGCAAATCTTCAACAGATGCAAAAAGACTTCTCGCAAGCATATTTTTAAAGAAGCAAACTTGTTTATAGTGTCCAGATGTTTTTCAAGTAGTTCTCTTCATCCATTGTTACATGTGGTATTAATCAGAATAACCACTTTAATGTAGATAGGATAAGGAAGATATCACATCACGTGGATATTATTGTTTAATTAATATAATGGACACTCAATACAAGAGGATATAATTAAGAGGAAATTGTTTTGTGTTATGGGTGCGTGTGTACGACGCTTGAAGTTGTTGAAATCCCGCCTTGTTTTATATAAAATTAAGGAAATAAAATATAACGAAATATGTTTGTCTTGTTGAATAATTGCTGTTAAACTCGTTCATTGAAAATGCCAGTTTTGAGTACAGGTGGCTCTGAGTATATGGCATCTTAAATTGTTGAAAGAAGCGGGAATTGGGTGAAAATCGGGTAAATAATGAACGCAAATTGAGTGATTCTAAATGAGCTATTTTAAATAAAAGTAATATACATATATGTAAATTATTATATGAAATTACATCATTAAACATAATAACATTAAAGCAGCATGTTTGAATATCCATATTTATTTTCATAATGATTTGGAACATGTACTTAAAATTAGAATATTCTGATATGAACAAAGGAAGTACATTACACGTACATAACACGTTGCATACGGCACTTACAATCCATTTAAATCACCAAAAACAAAAGCAAAACACAGAAGTCAGAATGTACAAAATTGCCCCTGTTGCATTAGTTCTTTTAACTTGAATGTGCTATACATTTATATGATCATACAACGACGTGATAAAACATCAACATGTTCAGGTGTACTACAATATATGTAAAGTTTATGATTTTTTACATTAATGACGTTTATGAGCAATAATTCTCATAAAGAAGACGAATACTACCGAAGCTTGACCGGACATTCAGATAAGTGCCAGTAATGTCGTAATATAATTATTTAATTATTTATTGTATATTTATTATTTCGTGAATGCAAGCTGCATGCCTCCAGATGAGCCAAAATATTTCGAGAAAATCACATTTGAGAAAAATGTACTGAGATTTTTAAAGTAATGATGCCCTTGCTATGTGAAACTAATGACCGATTATGCGGTATTTTTTCAACATATTTCTACTTCGTTAGTAACACAGCAAGGGCTATATTTGCATATTTTGACTTCTTTTTGGTTATTTACATGGGCTGCTAGTGCCGTTTGCAATATGTAAATTATTTTTGTTGTTAATTTCACAATGTTTTACTTTTTAATATATTTTCAAGAATTTCATGAAATTAGTAAACACCTGGTGCGTGCTGCTGTAGGAAAATGCTGTCATAATAACACAATATTTTAATTGTATGTTTATATATGTCTTGGAAATAAGATGATTCTTAAATATGCTCAAAGGGTGATTTATCTATAATTGTTATTTATTACATAAATATGGGTATTTTTGTGCACATTCATTACATGAGTGTGTAAAGAAAGCCTGGCGACGTTCCCCAATTTTGATTCTTTTCGCGCGGTCATATTTATGTATAGGTTAGTGTTTAATAATACGTATTAACAAAAATAATTGGTCAAGCCTGCCGCAGGCAGGCGACCAATTATTTTTGTTAATGCGTATTATTAAACATTAACCTATTTAATGATCAACATTATTTTTTTCAACCAAAAACAAGGCATTTCTCTAAATCACCGATAGCTCCGCCCTTTCGCTCTACAAGATGTCTACACCTTGTCAAGGTTCTAATATATCACATTGAGATAAGCTAAATAAATGGCCCTTTCACATATAATCAGCCACATTTTTTTACTGAAATGTCACATAATTTATACCTTTATCTACAGCAAGACTATCATGTTTCCATAAAATATCTGAATGAAGGAAAACGATGCAATTAGGTAAAAACAATGAAGTTAATAAAAAAGTGTACATCCTTTTAAAATAAATGGAAAATGTTAGCAAAATGCAAAATACATTAGAGATAATTCGTTATAAATTCAAGTTATTCACTAACATTTAAAATCCCTATTGATTTGCTCTTTTGAAAAACAGTTCTTTTTTTCTGTGTGTCAATTTTGGTTTACAGGTGGAGGGGTCCATTTTCAATGAGTTTTCCAGCCAAAAAATGTAACCATTGCATCCTTAATGCAGTTCATTCCTATCAAGCGAAAGAAAATATTTTTTGGTTACTTTTTCTAGAAAATATAAAGGTAAAACAGTCAGCAATTTATAACATACATTTTTTTAGAGTTAAAAGGATATAAAAAAAAGTTACTATGTAATCATTTGTGTTTGCGTGCCCCACATGTATTATCTATGTAATAAATCAATTGATTGTATCCTCACATTTAGAAAGCCTAATATATTTTTTACGTTGGCATTGTTTTGCTAACCTATATATTTTATAATTCAGAGTGCAAACCACACTTCTAACTCCTCCCTAATATAATGCATTATTGAAATTTGTTAGACTGGTTAGACGACAGATTAAGTAAATTTTATTTAGTTAGTACACATTAACCAAAGTTAGACTTAGCAGAAATTTGAAAAATACTACAATGTGATTGGACGAAGAATAATGTTGATCATTAAGACATAATCTTGCGTAACAGTCACGAGCTGTAATATATAATTATGGTAATCAATATTTTTAGGACAATTAGTTAATGTGAGTTCATTTTTTTAAACTGCCGAAGACAGTGTATATATTTCTATTTTAGATCAGAAACATTATTTGCTGAACTTAAAAAAATAGCTGCATTTTCGGAAGTATCATTTACCACACTAAGAAAAGCTGAAGTATCTTGTTTTATTGTACTCATTCGTCGTAGTAAGAGAAACGCTTTAAAGCAAGAGAGTAATTAAAGGTCTGAGAGATTTCACTTTGTATTTGAAGATCTGATGAAGTATTTTTCTGAGAAAACCAACGATACTTGAAAATCGGAGGGTATTCATGAAAACAAAAATATGCTAATGATTTTTATTATTTAACATGTATATACTGTATAAGTATTTTGAAAGTGAAAGGGTAAAGTAAGACTTACAAAGCCACAATTGTGTTAAGAGGATGGATATACATGTATGTTCACGGGTAATAATAAAATGAAGTTTAGTTTAGTGACCCTTGAAATTTGCTTCCTGTAAATGACAGTCTCGATTTAGATATACTTCCCGATAAATGGATTTAACAAACTAAGGTTCAACAGTATTTAACCACAATATCTTAACGACAATGAAATGTAAATTATTTCAAAAAATGTATTTCTATGACGTATGCAAAAATACTTGTTCTTAGTATTCAATTTATTGGAAAGAAAACAATACATATAGTTTAATTACTCGGCCCTCGAGCTCTTACAACACGGATATTATTACAAGCGCCAATAATTGCTGCGCATTATCTGAATGATTTCATTTTGTGATTCTACTGCCGGACGACCCGGATTGTTTGTGGATATTTCAGAAACAAATTCTTTTCAAGGCTGACAAATGCGTCTTTGATAAGGTAATACCGTTTTAAAAAAGTTGTAATGTTCAAGTCAAATTTTAAAAAATACTTGTATTATGCTTTAAAAATTTCAAAATAATAATTTATATATACGGTACAATCTTTTATGGGAAAAGGATATCTAAATGGATTCTTTCCTTTTGTTACCTCCATTTTACTTTTGACTGAACACTTTAAATAATTTCTAACTGGTCACCTTTATGTCAAAGAAAGCATTAAGAAAAGTAACAACGAAAATAGATAAAAATTGAAAATTGAGAAATATTCTTACTGATCATTTCAATTTGCAGATAGTATGACAACTTTATAACTTTATCAATGAAAGGTAACACCTGATAATATTTTAGAAACAGTGATCTGTTAATCAAAAAATTTTCGAACCTACCGGTAAACACGGACACGGAAACTTATTTGTATGTTTTTTATACGGGCAATAGCAACTTTATACCGACTTCAAAATAAACCTTCAAACATAAAGCTATTTGATTTTTAGTCCTGTTCTATATACTTGTGGCTCCATGTCATGCCAATTATTCGTGCAAGACTTCCTACACAGTGCAATTAGATAAAAGTCAAACTATCAAAAAGGCCAGTTTACATGTGGTAATAGCAGGTGTTATCTTATATTGTGAATTGAAAATGTTTTATATGTCTTATAGCTAGTGTACAGATTTCTAATCTTTAACAGCAATATGATTTGAAACAATGTCGTAATTGAGAAGACAGATTGATTGAAATAAAAAACGGAGTGGCTATAAAACTAACGTAATGTTTACAGTGAGAATGTAGTAAAAAGTCATTGCAATGTATAGGGCATAATTTGATTCAGATAGCAAACATTAAATCGCCTCACATTCTCGCCAGATATTATGTTTTTCTAATCAAGTACTCAATACAGATTAAATATATTTCCAATTGTGAAACAAACATCGTTTTTTTGTGCTGAACGTGATTGAAATTCTCTTTTTGGTATTTTAGTCACGCATCGTTGGTTTTAATCAGAAAACTCACTTTTGATATGTGGATATAATAGACGTTACTTACAAAACAATATGTAATAAAATACAGTATTTACCTATCAAAGAAACATACAATAATTTCGACTTAAATACCCCTGTCAAGCTTATAAAAATACATCTTATCTTATCCTACCAAACAAGGTGTTGAAATCAATTAACCCCCTTGTACATCGTCTCGTCTGTTAATTTGAAGATAACTCCAAAAGCAAACTCAATAAGTCGGTTTCAACAACTCCTTATTCTATTTGAACATGGATTTATAATATCTGTCATATTTTGCGGTTCGGATCGGAATATCCGTCCCGAAATGACCCGCCCGTCGGGCGGTAACGAGGCTTTATTTTATTTTGTTTAACTTGTCATTATTTTGTATAGATTTATTCATTATCATATAAAACAAAACAACACTTCTGACCAAAAGAATAGGCTGAATAATTTAGATAAGACCTTGACATTGACTGTCAATGTCACATGATTGAATTTTGTTGATATTTTCTAAACTTTGTCATTTATTTATGGGAATGATTCAAACATGGAAAAACAACAAGTGTGAGCAATTAAAATAACGAAAAATGAAACCATATTTTTTTCTTTAATTTGTCTTTTTAAAGATTTTTTAAACTGTTTATATGTTTGCTTTTAGAAAAAAAAGCTCTTGTTTTACTTAAACTGAAACGATGTTAAGATTTTTTTGCAATAATTGCTAAAAGGGATGATTTATCTATTTATTTTATTTAATTCAAGTTCAAGACTATTCTTGTTCTATTGACAATATCTCTTACAAACTCCAAAGTCTTAAGTTATCATTAATTTATATTAAGCATGTTGGTATAAACAAGAAAAAAATATTCATGGCCGATGGACTAAAGTTTCAAGCTGTGTCCTAATTTTATTTTTATATACGGAAAAACTTTTAATTATAAGCTGTCTTGATATACCGACAATCTCCATGTGTTGATTTTACCATCATTTTTCAACGTCATGGGAAGAAACTTCTTATTATTCGGCATTAAGGAGTATAACCTATCAGACGAATTTGCTTTACCGGAATGAATATTTGTCATAAACAAAATATATAACGCTTGCATTATTTACATCATGTTTATCATACAGTTGATGTGACACATGTCATGATTGTCTAAATAATCCTTGAAAGTGAAAAGAATGATGGTCGAAACAAAAACATAATTAGATACGAACGCACATGTTTTGAGAGTTTAAATACAAGATCAAAATTAAACAATATTCAAGCTCAAAATAAAACAAACTGCAACAAACTTTAAATTACAATTGTAATTACATAATGTTTTAAACTTTTTAAGGTTAAAACATTTGATATGGAGGTGGCAGGACGTAAGGAGAGCAGTGAAGATAAGGTCAAGCAAAAATGCCAACCCTGCCAAGACGAAAATGTTCTTCATGAAGCTTACGGATATTGCAAAACATGTGGAGAATACTTGTGTGATGCTTGCTACAAATATCATCGTCGACCAAAACCTTTTAAAGACCACGTTCTTGTTGAATACAAGACCATTATGTCAAAAGACAGAGCCCCTACGCCTCCAGACTCAGATAAACATAAGGTTTCAGATGACCAGGTTCTGCAGCAAGGTGAAAATAATGATAAATGCAAGACAAAGAAAGCACCCCCACCAGTTCCTAAGAGAAGGACGGTATGCAATACAAAATGTTCTGTTCACCCTTCAGAAGATCTAAAATATCATTGCAAAACTCATAAAATAATTGTATGTAGCGAATGTGCTTTAAAAGAACATAGACAATGTGACGAGCTGGATAACATTCATGACATTTATGATTCTGAAAGTAAACGCATTGTTTCAAAAATCAAATATGTAGAAGATAAAGCAGCGTATATAATAAAGCAAGAAACAAATGCCAACGAAGGAGCTGACGTATCGTATGAGGAGGTTTTGTCACAAATTCGTTTAGATAGAGAGCAAGTTAACAACTATTTTGACGAGACAGAAAAGAGCTTAAACAATGAGGTTTATAGATTTCGAGAGGAAAGCGAGAATAGGCAGACGGAGATGCTCGATATATGTCAGAAACTTAAAAAGGTTTGATAAATATGTAATCATATAGAGGATCTTTCATTTATTGTTGCCTAGATGTTACATGACAAACAATCTCCATATGAGCGTGATACGGTCCCGATATTACTTAAATATGACTTGGGTAGTTTTGCTACGAAATCAGTGATTGTTATGCATTCAAACATTGCATTAATATAATGCTGACTGTGTATACATTTGTCGCACTTCATCCAAACAGGCAATTAATTCTTTAAACCTTCCGTGAATTGGTTTCATATTTACTGACTTTTGTATGGACATATTTTTGACAGATAGCAAACTTTTTTTTCTATTAATAAAGGATTTATTTTCATTGAGTGGTATGTAAAACAATTTCATATGTGGCGGTAGTCAATGGTAAAATATGATAATTTTCATACCACATTATGAAAATAAATCATGTATGTATAGAAAAATCTTGAATTTTCTGTATATTATATACATTTTTTGACATTATGATTTGAAAGACTTTCCTAATTTTTTTGTTTTGGCTGAATTTAGATGAAAGTAGTCCGGCAAGATATCCGTAAAAATACGGAAAATATGTGCAGTGGACTGTGTTGAAAAAATAAAATTTTAAGGTAAAAATATGGAAATTAAAATATGCATTTTATTTCATCAATATTTCCTAATTAAGTATGTAATAAATTTGTCTATTTTTTATTATGATTTTGAGAACTTATATAATATTTTTACGGTTTCAGAAAAAAGACTTAATAAGGGATACCAATGTATCAGAAATTGAGAGATACATATCAATGACCGAAGGAGAGTGCGAAGTAGACAACATAAACAGAGATCTCAAGGGAGTTTTCGGTCTGCCGCGTTTACGTGTTTCTTATAAATCACAGTACCAAATGCTTGATTCGGGAAACTTGGTTGCCGAGAAACATCAAAGGGAAATTGGTAGACGTAAACTTAAGCTTCAAAAAAAGATAAATATAGCAGGGGGAAAGCAGTCGTGTGCCATAACTGATATAGCAACACCATCAAATGAAACATTTCCAGTGATACTTGTAGATTGTGTAAACCAAAGACTGATTATCATTTCCGATGAATATTCACCGATATATCACCAGCTTCAATGGAGGCCTTGGGGAATCACATTTATTAGCTATATTAGTCAAAATGGTGAAATAGCAATTACTTTTCCACAAGAAAACAGGATATCATTGTTGACTATCGGTAAAAATATTTCTGAAAGTAAGCGTTCATGTATAAAAGTAAAGAGTCCTGCTGGAATCAGATACCATAAGTCTGAAAATGTGATGATAGTTGTCACAGATTTTATCAATGCTAGCATTCAGTGTTGGTCGCTAAACGGTCATTTGGTGAGAACCATTGCTTCTTTCGATTACAACATTGACAGAATAAACCTTACAAATGATGATCAAATCATTTTTGTTTCTCACACAAAGCACTGCATACAGTCGTGTGATATGTCTGGCAAAGTTTTAAGATATTTTCCATATATAGATGACAGTATGTGTGGACCATATGGTATAGCGTCTGATCAAAGTCAGACAATCTATGTATGTGGATTCAAATGCTTGCGTGGGGTTTCAAGAGAAGGGGAATGGAATGAACTTCTGACAAGAGATGACGGATTTGAACCACAATCACTTCTTGTCAGCAACGGGTCAGATAGGCTTTACGTTGGACAAACAAGAAAATCTTGGAGTGCTGATAATGAATTTCTTATTTTTGAATTATGAAAAAATTATGACAAACTAAGACATTGAAAAAGCTATCCAAATGTAATGGTGGCTAGATTTTGCTTTCTAATTATAAATCTGCTGACCTTTAATATTAAAGGAGCAATAAGCAAGTGAATAGTTTTAATCTTTTTGTAAGAAATGCAGATATGTTAAGGCTGTGATGATGTATTTATAACATTTCGTGTTATTATCAAAAACTTGTTTAATGCGAAATATTGTAAAGAAAATAAAAGGTACTCAGGGCTTTTAACTTAAAGAAAGTTTAACAATCTATTTGAATTTTGTTACATTATTTAAGTTGGTATGAGCCAATTGGATAAGATGGTGTTTCAAGTTAAACTTAACATTGCTAGCAGATGATCATTAAAATAAATAAGAGTTTAAATTCTACCTGTTAGGACCACGTTTCTTAAAGGAACTTGTTAATGATGCAAAATTGTCAATTCAATTATTTGTAAGTAAATTAAAGTAACAGTAGGTAAACGGTTCAGCATTTAATGGAGGGACACCAACATAGACTTTAATGTTTTACTGTTATGATTGTTTAATGGGAAGATGGTTGTCAAATGTGATTTTTATCTGATCATGTCTTTGCATATGTGGTATTCGCCTGATACCGTTTGTGAAAACTTAAAAGACTTTTATATTATGTTTAAAACAATGGGTCATCGATAGGTTTGTTCAAGGGCTGCATGTTAAAAAAAGGAAAACAGTCTATAAGAAGTATATAATCATGTTAAAATTGATTTTGAGTATGCAAAGTACATTTTGTGTACTAGAATATTTTACCTTCTTTCAGATGTTATTTAACACAATTAAGGTTATCTTCATATCTTTTGAAAATTCAAACAGGTCGATACGGTACCCAGAGAATTGAGAGAGAAATCAACGTTATTTTATATACTGTGATAAGCACGACAGTGAAGACGAATGTCATTTTTATTTTTATTTGCCCATGTTATATTGATTAAAGGAAATTGTACATAAAAAGTATTATTTTGTTAAACCAATCATGTTTTAAAAGTGATAAAGGAACAAATCCCACAAATGTAGCAATTAAACTTAATATGACATTATAGAGCATATGCTAAACATATTTCATTCCATCTTCTTAGAATAGAAAATAATGAATATTGGATGTATAAAATGTCATGTAATTGTATTAAATGTAAATGCGTTAATGTATGTGGTATTGCGATTCGATACTTATAAACGATGGTTTATCATGTGACTGAAATTTATTAAATTTAAATGTATCAAGTTTGTAAATATGTTACGATGATATACCTGTGGTACAAATCTAATGAAAAATATATGTTCTGTTCTGATTATAATAGATATTAACTGTCGAATTCTCCAGATGTACTGTTTGTATAATGCTACACTGAAATACAATAATAGTAATCACTAAAGTCAATGATTATGCTTGTAAGGTTATGCATTCATTCTTCCATTTATTCATTTTTATTGGTCAGAAGAAAAAGACATTATCATGGACGCGGAATCCGGTTTCAAATCAAAGTACTATACCATATACTAATAGATAGGTCGTCCTCATGGACATGGAGTCGACGGCATGCTATTACAAATATTTAGTTCCATGTATAAGATTGTAAAATCTTGTGTATAAAGAAAATTCTTAACAGACTTTTAAAGACATGAAGGTGAATAAGTAACTTACGTCTGTATGTAGAATCAGGTCGATTTCTACTGATAATAAAATTTGAATCGCAGTGATAAAATACATGTATTTTCTGATACTGTGCTGAAAAATAGAGAATTGCATTTTAAATACAATACTATCACGGCCGTTGGCATTTAACTAACAGTTCAAACAATGGAATTGATAACATGTGATAGACTTGTTAAACGTAAGTGAATGTAACGGAGTCTTGATGTTTCCATATTTTGTTAAAATTAATACTCGGACTCGTTTATAGTATACAGAAAGAGACATGCTGAAGTGTTCAGTTTATAAGAAATTGAAAAATGTGTTTGAAAAGTCAAGATATGTATTATTTTGAATAATTTAAAGTACAGATGCGTTATCACAAAAATCGGTGAAGGGAAGGAAGACACTCATTCAATCCAATTCCAAGAAATAAAAGGAAATGTATATCATTATATTGTGACATCATCGACATAGAAGAAGAGTTATAGTTATCCTTATGTTATGTTATGTTATCCAATAACTATCTTGTATTTTTCGTAAAAGAGAGAATATGACTGGATGCGACTCTTATGTATCATTTAAGTGATTAGCCTGCCCATGCTCTGCCATGTGCCCTGTCCTGGTTTTGTTTGGGGTCCGGGTTACGTACATTGAACGCCGCCTTTCCTTGTTGATCTTGTTTATCATATTTTTTCAATTATCTTTTTTCAAATTGAAGATACATTTTACCCAGGGCTATATGTTGATTTAGATTCTTGTTCTTCGTATATTTTCTTGTGTTTTGTACCGAATATTATTAACATTTTCAAAAAATTAGATCATCTGAAACTGGTTTATGTTTTGTTATATTTTTTTCAAAAATTGTCATTAATTTGCTTTAGCTAGTTTTGATATATGAAATGTTGAATTCATATTTTAGTTTGTATTCATGTATCTATTAGTGTATTATTTACTTTTTCATTTTTTATTTCATCAGTGCAGGTTGGAAACTGGTTTTAAGATAGTCATTTGTATCATCACACTATACATCCAAATTCTAATGGGCAAAATGCAAGTTTTGTTTCTCATTTGTCTTGATTTTATTATTATTATTTTAACGAAAATAACATATATATCAGTCACTGCTATATTCTTATTTTTTCAAACAGAAGTGTTGTAATTGTTTGTAAAAACTGTTGGTATATATAACATTTTCTACAGCATCTTATATTATATCTGATTTATGATAAGCATACACTTAAGACATATATTGAACATGCATAGCACATTATATAATATAAACTTTCAAAATTTACTCATAGGGTACAGTCTATCATACGAATATTACTTTGATACCGTTTCATTGACTAATCAACTTCTTTAATATTGCATGCATCAGTGGTAGTAGCTTTTATAATTGCCTTTGAAATTGATACAATTACTGCACTGTCCAGGAAACATTCACCATGAAAGTTAAGGCTTTTCCCAAAAATACTTCAATTCGAAAGTATAATAGTGTGTTTTAATGAAGAAAGTCATGTTTTAGTCATTGTAATAAAGGTATCGGAATCTGAAAGTTGTTTTGCCTACATTTTATTGTAAAAAAAAAAGTTATGAAAATAAGCCGACTTCACGAATCATTTTAGTTATTTGTTATATATCATCACGACGCTATTTTTGAGCTTGCTATATACTGGAACTAACAAATTATGGCAGATGTTTAATATTTTCTTAACAGTTATTAAACGGTTTATATTGAAATTCACCAAATCGAAACTTTATAAAGAGTTGTATGCTTGTCACTTGACAAATATATCAATTTCTAGATGTAGCACTTATTACTGGTGGAGTAAGAGATCAGTGCCAATGCGTACGAGCCTGAGAACCACCAAACGATCATAGGCAATGCGGATACCTGTTGTCAAATGAGCAACTTAAGTCCATGCCGAGATTCGGATCCTAACTGGTACAAGGGAGTTTAATTTCATAGATGAAAAAGTGTACCAATATGAATGAAATATGTAATTTAACTATTGTTTTAAATAACTGCATGTAGTCATTTAAAAGGATTTGCATTTTAGCCAGTTATAAACCGGTTTTGGTAGCCGAGATTGCCCTACCCTTAACAGTAAAATGTCCGAATCATTTAAAACAAACAAGGAAACAGGCTTGTTTGTCTAAAGAAAATAAGAAGTTGTTGTATATGAATACATTTTGTGCTTGTATCTGTATGTGGGACGAAATCAGCATAATAATTTTTTACCTTAATGACTGCGTTACTTTTGGATTACTGACCTTAAGGTATCAAGCACTTGAATTACATAATATCTACTGTAAGCTGTGTGGGTATGATTATGTTGCTGTTATCAAGCTTTTCATAAAGTTTGCATATCTGTCAATAATAAATGTGTTAAATGTATATATCAAACGCTGTACTGATTTTGCTTTGATGTTTACATATATGATTTGTACTTTTTGTTATAATTTCAACTTGTGATGGATTTCAAAATTTTTTGAAAATAAAAGCAAATTATCGATTATACATAATGATATCTATCAATTCCATTTATATTTCATTTTATCTGATTCATTATCTTAATTGTTTGTGTATATCCATTTCCAGATGACATGTAAACACTGTTTTGTGTATCTATATGCATTACTATGTATTATGTACAAGCCTCACAAGCCTTTAAAAAGGCGTTCGACATGGTTGATAGAGTCACTTTGTGGAAGGTGCTACGACATTACGGCATACCAGACAAACTTGTGAAGATCATACAAGGGTTATACAACAACAACAAATGCCAGGTCATTCACAACTTCACACTTTCACCATCCTTCAATGTACATACAGGAGTACGCCAGGGTTGTCTACTGTCACCTCTTATCTTCTCGGTTGTCATCGACTGGATTATGAGAACCTCCATGACACCACCAAGAGGCATCCAATGGTCACTCACTGCCAAGCTTGAAGATCTAGACTTTGCAGATGATGTGAGCCTACTATCCCACAAATTCCAGCAGATCCAACAGAAAACATCGGCTCTTTACACAACAGCAAAATCAACAGGCCTGGACATCAACACTGCTAAAACCAAGTCTTTAAGAATAAACACCCGGAACAACTCTGTCATCACACTAGACGGTAAATCCATCGAAGACGTCAATCAGTTTACTTATCTGAGAATGGGGGAGCTGACGATGACATCAAATCGAGACTTGGTAAAGCCAGACATGCCTTTGTGACCCTCAGACCGTTATGGAAAAACAAGACCATCAGCCAAAAAAACAAACTTAGAGTCTTTGAGACCAATGTCATATAAGTTCTTTTGTATGGATCAGAAACCTGGAAACAAAGTAAGAAAAACGAACACGACTTGCAGGTATTCATCAACAAATGCCTCCGACAGATTCTACAAATCAGATGGCCAAACAAGATCAGTAATTCAGATCTGTGGAATAGAACAGGCCAGTCATCTATTTCAAGCACCATCAAGAAACGTAAATGGCATTGGATAGGACACATTCTGAGGCGACCCCAACACAACATCACAAGGCAAGCATTGGATTGGAATCCTCAAGGTAAAAGAAGAAGAGGCAGACCAACAACCACCTGGAGACGAACAATAGAAGCTGAGTTGAAAAGCTGCAATATCACCTGGGCAGAAGCAAAAAGAGCAGCAATGAACCGACCCAGATGGAGAGCTGTTGTGGATGCCCTTTGCCCCACTAGGGGATAACAGGATTAGGTCAGGTAGGTCATGTACAAGCCTCAAATAAATTCTGTTCATATATATTTTCAGTCGTATTTAAATGACATTAAACATGCACATGTGAATATATAGTTATAAGTATATTGAGCATCGATTAACATTATTTATGCTTAATGATAATGATAAAAGTTTTTGATCAGAAATTGGGAGATACATCTCAATGAAAGAGGGAACGAAGTAGAATTTTTAGGGGAGCATTTTGTCACTGGTGGCGTTTACTTGTTTCTTTGTTTCTTACAAAGCACGCCATCATTTGCATCATTAATGATAAAACAACTACAAGAAATTTGTTAACGTAAACTTTAATTTCTAATTTCACCATTCTTTCTGTTAAAATGTTGAATTCGAATTCTGCGTTTACAAGTCAGTGCAAGGGGACGTGGAAGATAGCTTGCAATTACAACTACCGTCCATGAACAGACTCAATTATACCGGGTCTACAACAATTACATTTTTTTCATTTTAAGTTCTGTTTAGGAATTCCGTATTTTCTAATCTCTTACAAGCAAACTGACAACAAGAGGTAAACAACCATGCTCCATATCTGATTTTGCAATACTCATACGACTGAAATATTTCAAATGATACTTGTAGTTTACTCGTACATTAAACGATTCTCAATTTTCTGGTAAATCTTCTATTATATTTCACCAGCTTGAATGACAGCATTGGGGAATTAAATTTATAAGCTACGAATCGTCAGGTGGATAAAGTGCAAACAGAAATCCAGTGACGTAATGTGACGTAAAGAATCGTAAAGTAGTTGCAAGAGATTATTCAGTGCTAATGTAACATTTCTAACAATGGACATATATAGGTCTTACAAGATTTTAGCGTACATGTTTCAATCCATCAGTCAACTTCCAATTAAGACTGGATTGCGTTTTTCTCGCTAGTTGACTGCTTTCTGTCTTCTTCAGTATTCCAGGCAGTGTATTGTAAAAGTCGAAAGAGAATCACATCACGCAAAACACTTCGGACCACTTCAGAATATTAATTTATGACGTTGGCCAAATATATTGAACAAAATAGAAACTTCCTTGTGTTTAAGTTGATATATAGTGTTATTATAAAAATCAAAATGTCAAGTATCCGATAAAAAAAATTTCAACTCGATTTTAACTCGTTTTGCAGTAGAAACCAGCTGACTGCGATTTTCAGTTGCATGCACATGCACGGACCAGTAAATTTGTCTATATTTTATAAAACCTTTCAGTGTAATTTTATTGAATTTTATGTCAATAAGAACGTTGGAATTTTTCTTCATTTTTCTTCACTTTTGCACTTTTGACATGCCTAGAATTCAGCAAAATTAACGCGAACGTGCCATTTGCATGCTTAATGCTGGTATGACGATGAATGCCGTCGCTATAAATATTGGATGTTCTACTTGTGCTATTCGACACCATAGGTAACGTTTTCAAGCAACATGACTTACAGAAGATCGACCACGTAGTGGACGTCCGCGCGTCACGACGCGTGCAAATCACGCTATATTCATAACACCCACCAGATGTGTAATCGCTTCCAAACTGCCACAGTTACTGCTGCTAACACCCCTGGTACACATATCAACCGTTTATCTGCCCAAACTGTGCGCAATCCCTTGCGCGAGGGTGGGCTACATGGATATCGACCCTATGTTGGTTTTTTGAAGCGACGTCTCCGCGTAAATACATGTAATGTTAATTGGGCACATACACACCAACGCTTGCTTTCACAACAATTGAATAGCGTTCATTTCTCTGGCGAGTTGAGGTTTTCCATTCATCGAGCTGATGACAGGGTGCGATTATACTTTAGGAGAAATGAATGTTATGCCGACTCCTGCGTACTTGAACAAGATCGTTCTTGGGGTTGGTGTTCTGTCTTTGTCTGGTCAGGCATTGCACATGGGTTTCGCGTTATCGAAGGAATTTGAATGACCAACGATACCGAGAGGCGTGTTATCCCACTGTCTCAAATAATGCCAATATCACTCTTTTATACATAATAAAGCCATAAAACTCGGGACACTGTGACTTTCTTCGGGGCGAATAAAAAAGCCATGATCTTAATCCCATTGAACACCTTTCCGGTAATTTGGACCTGTGTGTTAGATCTCGCCCTTTTCCACCGTCAAACGTCATTCAGCTAATATAAACCTTAATTCAGGAATGAAACAACATTCCACAAGCCGAAATCAATACGCAGATCCGTTCTAGCAGACAGTTCTTCATGCTGAAGTTGGTGGTCATACCCAATATCAGTTTGTGATTTTGTTGGACGACCCCTTCTGCATTTTAACTACCATTTTACTTTTTTACAAACCCTACGCAATAATTATTTTCACAAAAATCCGATAAAAATACTCTTTGAAAACATATAAATCTACTTTAATCCTGGTTTTGATATTTGTGTATATCTGCACTTAAATGCAGGGAAAGTTTCTTTCATTTTTTAAACCAGTATATTTAGAAATTTCGGAGCAACATATTTTAAACATATCTAAACATAATTATGCTCATCACAGGGGTGATATACCATAGTAATCTCAATATTGAGCATCGGTAAAAAATATATGTGAATTTCCGCTAATCCATATGTGCGCTGTAACTCGAAATGTGAAGGAGAAAATAGGTCAATCACATGGTAAGCTTTCAACTTTTTAAATATTTACATAAACTCCAAACCTTTTTTAAGAATATCAAGATATGATTCTACCCTCCTGATATTCCTCTATACGTACCCATTTTTGTTCGGATGCAGTTTTCGTTTCGTCGTGGATATTTCTGGTGTTCCCAAAACATACTATGCTTATGAAGAAAATGTTGCTAAACTGACTTAAAATTCATCTGAGCTCTATAGGCTATGAAGAAATCGATAGGTGCATGATGCAACAACTATCAACATAATAACTGATCACTTACTTAAAGCAATCAATGTTTTATTTTTTTGTGTATCATTCTGTTATAAAAACTAATATTCGAAATAAACAGATTGTCGAGCTTGAATAACATCATTGTTAAACAGATAAAAGACATTTAGCATACTCCAAGGCATTGATTATAGCTATGTTTTGAAGTCAGAGACTATTTCAAACGTATATGAGCCGCGTCAGGACAAAACCAACATAATGGGTTTGCGACCAGCATGGATCCTGATCAGACTGCGCGGATGCGCAGGCTTGTCTGGATCCATGCTGGTCGCAAGCGCATTACGTTGGTTTTGTCGTGACACGGCTCAACGTATGGTAGCTTCTGTATTGTCACTTATGCCAATAACAGTTAAAAATGAGATTTGAGAAAGTAAATAAAACGCCCTTGGCGCTTGTTTCATTAAAATTATTTCGAATTATTTCACCCCTTAGTACAATATTAGTACTTGGCATGGATTGTTGTCCCCATAGAGTACATTTTTTGTAAAATATTATGCGAAAATACTAAAGAAAACCAAGGAAAGTACAAACATAAAAAACCGTCGGAATTAATCGGTAGCACTTATTTATACCATTCCACGCATTTTTTTAATATCATGATCATTTTTTTTAAGTTTTTATTTTGACGGATTTTCGAAGTTTATAAAGTTGGCAGCCAAGCAGTCTGGCAGCCTAGCAGCCTAAAGAAAACTGATAATAGTACAAACATGAAAATCGTCGGAAATGCATCTGTGGTACTTACTTAGACCATTCCAATTTTTTTTTTTCAATATTGTGATCACTATTTTTAAGATATGGAACTTTCTTTATTTTTTTGTTCATTCTGACGCTTCGAAATTTGTGTGAAGTTAGCAGCCAGGCAGCGTGTGAGCATAGCGGGCTAAAGAAAACTAATGATAGAACAATCATGAAAACCGTCGGAATTGCATCTGAGGCATTTACTTAGACCATTCCACGCTTTTATTTCATTATCGTGATCTTTATTGTTTATGATGTCGAACTTTTCTTTTCATTCTGATGCTTTGAAATTTGTTAAGTTAAGTTGATTTTTTCTGACGGATTTTCAAAATTTGTGAAGTTGGCAGCCAAGCAGCCTGACAGTCTGGCAGCCTAGCAGTCTAAAGAAAACTAAGGAGAGTACAAGTACAAAGTTTGTCAAACATAAAAACCGTCAGAAATAAATCGGTAGCACTTACGTATACCATTTCAAGCTTTCTTTTTAATATCATGATTATTATTTTTTATGATGTTGAATATTTTTTTCTATTTTTTTTTCTGACGGATCTTCGAAATTTGTAGCCTAGCAGCCTAAGGAAAACTAAGAATAGTACAAACATAAAAACCGTCGGAAATGCATCTGTGGCACTTACGTAGACCATTAAAAGCGAATGACGCATGTGCAAAATCATTGCTAAACGGATAAAGCCCTATTTTAAAAAGCAAATAATATTTTGTTCTGGAACATTTTATTCTGTTAACGTACAATATTCATGTGTGTTAAATAACAGAGACATTCTATGTTACAACTTTTTCGAGAATCAACCATATAATAATGAAACCAATATAATTAAACCATTGATAAATCATATAAAAAATGTTTCATAAGATTTAGATTTGTACCTTTTAACCATTATTTAAACATTATAAAATTCATAATTGCCCTGTTTTAAGAAGTAAATATTTATTTGCTTCTGCGGCATGACGTATCTTTAATTCAAATACGCTTGCGATTTGTAAATATTAAAACCAAGACAGAACATTTACACGAGTAATCCAAACTATATTCTTCATGGAACTATATTTCTTGAAGAGGTAAATTTACAATACCTTAGAGAAATGTTAATCATATCCATGTAAATGTATATTGGACGCATGTTGATTATGAATACTTAAAATATTAGTCTAATAGTGAGTTAATGAGCATAGTCTCAAGGTGCTTGTTTTCTGCCCATTATTGTATAGATTATATAACAATATAATATTGGTTTTATGGGAAATTTATGACTTATATATTGATATATTCTTGAGAAACAATCTGTGTCTAACTGACTAGAAAACAGATTGAAATCCATCCAGTATATAAATGGTATTTTTGAAATTATGGAATTGTGGACGCGCAATGTTAAATTTAAGCTTCCACACACAACTCTGCACCTGTTTCAGCAAAAAAACTCAACATTTAGACACATTAAAAAGGAGTTTTAACCATTCATTTGTTTCTTTGATGAAACGTTCACACTGACCATAGCTTTCGCAGAAGTGGTGGGTCCATTGCAGCAGCGGTGGAGTATTTGTCGCAAAAGCGGTGTATAAAATATGGCCGTTTGCAGTTGTCAGTAAGTTTATGGTTGAATTTTACTTTATGTTTTAATGTTTTACTGAAAACACCTGGTGGGACGGGAGCTCACATATGTACTCTTCCAACTTATTACACGCACACGGTACAATTCATTGCCATTTATGCAAACACTTCTGTACAGTTTGACGAGTGGATAACACTTTTGCATAATTTTGGTTAAAACACGTATAAATGTTGAAAAAATACCCCTTAATACATAGGCATCACATCGTATGAATAATACATGCACAAAACAATCATATTTTGGAACTTTTGGAAATGGTTATTGCATGTGTTTAGAATAAATGACAAAAAAGATTACAACACAGACGGCAGTGGATTCGATTGCAACGCAGTGCGGTAGGTCCGATAGCATTTATTCAGTTTTAAGGGTTTAACTTGACATATAATGCACTTTTCACTCGAGAAAAACATTTATACTCAATTTGAAAAAAACGTGCTTATTTGGTGTTTAAACAATATAATTATATATACAAATAGATGTCTGAGTACCGCTTTCATTTTCCTTCCATTGAAAACTCATTTGGCAGGTATAATCATAAAATAGTCCAAGTTCAACAAACTATTTTGTTTTATTACTGTAGTATTTTATTGTTTGTACAGAAAACGATTATGAGTTCTTTCACCATTCGAGTAAGGTAAGAACGTATATAATGCCCTTTATCATTATAGTTATACATTTATTTCCTTCAGGTGTCATGCATTTGACAACCCAGACCGAAGAAGAACCAAGGTCCGGCGGAAAATAGGAGTCATGATACCAGACCTTGACTCACCATCGAAAGGAAATCGACGAATGAGCACGGAATTCCACAAATGTGATAAATAAACATTTTGATCAGACAAAATAGCACGAGTTAGACATTTATATTGTAGCACGTGATCACATGTTAACATATTCCCATGCCGATTTCTGACTTAAAAGCGGTATGGCACGACCAAATGAGTTATAAAAAAACATACAGTTAGCGCATGTTAATGACCTTTTCGAGAGTATCATATTATTAGTTATAAAGATTTTTGACAGGTTATATTATTAGTTATATGGCCGTATATAATTATTTCGCGTCAAAACGACAAAACCGGTGTTAAATAACCGATCAACACCGCTCAGACCGATATATTTTCGATTCTAACAAGACAAAATAAGGGTGATCACTAACGCTATTTTTAAAGAGTAGAAAAAAGAGCTTTCTTTGTATGTATGTATGTATGTATGTATGTGTGTATGTGTGTGTGTGTGTGTGTGTGTGTGTGTGTGTGTGTGTGTGTGTGCGTGTGTGTGTGTGTGTGTGTGTGTGTGTGTGTGTGTGTGTGTGTGTGTGTGTGTGTGTGTGTGTGTGTGTGTGCGTGCGTGCGTGCGTGCGTGCGTGCGTGCGTGCGTGCGTGTGTGTGTGTGTGTGTGTGTGTGTGTGTGTGCGTGCGTGTGTGTGTGTGTGTGCGTGCGTGCGTGCGTGCGTGCGTGCGTGCGTGCGTGCGTGTGTGTGTGTGTGTGTATGTATGCAGTCTATGCTTAATGAGGGTCCATCCGTCCGTAAGGGCACAAAATTTTGCTGTCGAGTACGGACTCCGGACATGTCACCAGTCATGCCCTTAAAGAGTTAATTTTGAAGCACAAAGAGGTGATAATTTACCTCCATGCAATTTCCACGGAGTATTAGCCAAATATATGGGTTTTTAGCCAAAAGTAGGTCACTGTACGGCAGTCAATGAGAAACCAAATGTATAGTAACCTGTGACAATATGAAACGGTAGCCCTGAAAAGGGCTGTTTGTGCCAGCAAAAGGCCTGTCATTCAAGCCGCCTAACCGTGCTACGGGCTTACGCACCTTAGCAAACCAGCCTCGTCGACCCAAGCGCCTACTTTGTAGGGTTAATCCCCTCGGCTTTAGTCAGGACATCGGCAGCTGGTCCGCAGCACAAGTTCCGATCTTTTTTCGCCGTCCCCAGTCTTCAAATCTTCTGTCGATGCCCTGTGTCTTCTCAACGACGTACACGTACCGAGGGGAAGAGAGAAGAGATTTCTTTATATATTGACGGCAGCCGTATTTAAACTATATAACGCCACGATTATCCAATAAAAGCGACGTATTATAAACACATATAGGTAGAATTAAAGAAGTTCAATAATCATGTATATTTTTTAAATTTGGTATGATGTTAGAATGTGAGAACAGAAACAGTTCTTGAAAGCGAGAAAAACTTAGGGGTCACCGATCATGTATTCTTCGTATTTATTTATGTATTTATTCTTTTTCTGATATTGGGTTATTCCAGGGGCAGATATGTTATACATAAGTATGAAAAACATTCCGCTGTAAAGATAAAATTTATATTGGTGTTCTCAGTATGATTATCAAACACAGTGACATTCAAGATATTCAAAATAGAGATTGTTCTTCGTATTCAAGAAGCATGTTCTGTTAATCTTGACAAGTATCTCTTTAATATGTTTGTATGACAAATACATTGTGGAACCTGGAACTCACGGCCTTCTTAAGTCCCAGTTGAACGCGGACTAGTTTACATGCATAAAAATATCAGCCAAAGAAAGTTTCAATGGAAGGGAAATGAAAGCGGAGCTCGTAAATCTTTTTGTATATTTGTATATTTAAACAATAAACACGTTTCTCTGTTCTCAAAATAAGAAAAGGGTTATACTTAAATGAAGTGCGTTATGTCAAGTTAAGCCTTCAAAATAGAAATTAATCTCATCGGGCCCATCGCACAGCGTTGCAGTTAAATCCACCGCCGTCTGCGTTGTAATCATTTTTTTGTAAATTCTTTTTTTAAAGATAATGACAATTTCCAAAAGTTCCAAAATAAGGTTATTTTGTGCAAGTATCATACATACGCTTTGATGCCGATGTATTTAAGGGTCGTAATATAATTTATGTTTGCACAACTATAAATAAGGCATGAACTTTTCCAACATTAATTTCGACTATGTTATGGATACAATGTATTAAATGTGACTTACACATGTATATGAAATATTTGAATGTTCTAGGACTGCAGTGGACTTAAAAATTGTTTCATGGAAATTTCTGGGAGAAGTTATTGTAAAAAACGTCAATTATATATGACTTAATGATACCTAAAACTCGTTATCAAATGCAAAATGATTATTAATAGTGAGATTTTATCACGTAAATAAATATGTATACGTTACGTTGAAAAATGACTTCTCCAAGTATCCCCACACCCCCTAATATTAATAAATAAAGAAAGAAATATCAAGACTTATCATCATTGTCAAGAATCTACGCGATTTTATGAGCCGCGTCACGACAAAACCAACATAATGGGTTTGCGACCAGCATGCATCTGCGCAGTCTGATCAGGATCCATGCTGTTCGCTATCAGTTTCTCTTCTTGTAATAGAGTTGGTAAGCGAACAGCATGGATCCTGATCAGACTGCGCGGATGCGCAGGCTGGTCTGGATCCATGCTGGTCGCAAACGCATTACGTTGGTTTTGTCGTGACGCGGCTCATATTTAGTTCCGCAAAAAGGGTTCACATCACAATGTATTATTCACAAATTTTAATGCCATCATTTCATTATTTTAAGATTGCTAAGAATGTGTATATTTTATTAAGTTGAATTTAGTAACGTTATTGAGTTTTTGCTGTTATTTTTTCGGGGAAAAAAAGAACAACTAAATATTCATATTTCGTAAAAATAAAGTTGGCTCTATGGCATTATTTAATTTTGATCTAAATCCAAATAAGGTATTTATCATAAATATGGTTATAAATGATGTGGGTAGAAATATAATGTGTTTTCTATCAAATGTTAAAAAAGAATACTTAAATGTATTTTCCTATACAAGTCTATGTAAACTAAGTTACCCTGGAGACGATGCCAATTTTGAACACAGTCATTTTCTATACATAATATTTTGTGAAACACTCTCGCTAAATTTTGAAATACAGTTCAAAAGACGACAAATTTAGTTGCACCATATAGTATAGATGACCTGCGAGTGGAGTGTTGCTGTTGTTTTTAAAGGCGTCACGATGTAGGCTTAAAGGCGACTACATGCGCATACCTCCAGATATTATCGGTACACTGTACAATGTATAAATAAATGCCTGACCGATTAAAAAAAATAAAATTGGGTCGGTATAAAATGATACTGTTAACAAATTCAACATTTTGTTTTCTGTCAGTTCATTTGTTTCATTAATTCAAGTATTTATTGCATACATTTTATAACCAAAATGCAATATAAAGACCATTAACAACCATACATATATTTTAATACATGTAATGGATTTTGACAGAAGCACTAGATGCTTATTAAAGTTAATTTCGATAATTGATTACAACAATTAGTAATACATGGCGTTAAGATGGACATACTACATGTAAAGAACATCATTAAGTGTATTATTAAGACTGGTCAAATGGAATTACTTGGGTACTTTTAATTTTATGATTAGTATCAGTACTTTCTTTTTTTCGTCCCCATACCTTCGAATATGCATAAAAGAGCATGAAGTTGTTAACAAATATAGGTACGATTACAGCAATCACGCAAACACCAGTAAATGCACATAGAACTCCGACAAACCTTGACAACGGTTGCTTAGGAACCATATCTCCATACCCTACCGTAGTCATGGTGATCAAAGACCACCAAAATGCGTCAGGAATGTTTGGAAAATTTGGGTCTCCGGAAAAATATATGAAAGTCGAAAATAAGAGCATAGAAATAAACAGAAAGAGAGACATGTGCATAAGCTCCACACCGCTTGCCTTGAATGCGTAAAGTAATACACGAAACCCAACTGAACTTTCCACGAGACGGAACATTTGTAAAATTCTAACTACTTGTAAACAATGTAAGATGTCAAGAACGGAAGCCTCATATTTTTCTCTAGGAGAAATTGCCTCTACTATATACTTAGCATACATTACAGCAAGTGCAAACACGTCAACCCAGTGTAGAAATGAGTACAAAAGTTTACACCTAAAGGGACATACAACTATTCTTACAATCAAATCTATTGTGAAAAAAGCAATGCTGAAAAATTCAATAACATCTAAGAAAACAAATCGTGCGCGTGTGTTTTCTGGTAACGGTACTGTATTCAAGCTGTCTTCTGCTTCAGCTTCATTATTGACTGGTTCCGAATCTGTTGGTTCTTCTGGTGTAGGCTCTGAAGTTGTTTGAACGCCTGTTGTTGTGGCATTAATCCACCCTGTTTCTGCTTCCGGTTCAGCTTCTGATTCCACTTCCGGTTCTGCTTCTGATTCTACTTCCGGTTCAGCTTCTGATTCCACTTCCGGTTCAGCTTCTGATTCCACTTCCGGTTCTGCTTCTGATTCCACTTCCGGTTCTGGTAATGATTCAACTTCTGCATCAGACCTTGATTCTTCCTCTGCTTCTGCATCTATATTGCTTGTGTCATAAAAATGGTGACTATATATGTCCCATTCCTCGCCGAAATAAAGTTTCCATTCATGAATATTAAGCGGTCGCTGGAATGTATGGTGTGTTCCGGCTACCAGCGCAAATAGGGAAACTGTGATGATAATCATATGTAGAATGAAATAAATCTGAAAATTGGAGAAAGGAAAACACAAATAAATGAGTGAATGATTAAAATTATTAACACAGACGTTTACTACTGTCTTGTACAATATTATTTGCTTTTTACAAATCAGTATATTAATTTATTATGTCAGCTATACATGCGCATTTACATCTAAATCCAGTAAGTTTTATTTTAATTGATTTGTTCATCTTTTTCTTCTTCAAAAAAATAGGAATAATTCTAAGTAATAATGTCTCATCAATATGAAAGTAAAAAAAGAACAATAGAACTTATAAATCTTACTTTTGAGTAATATGAGTGATAAGGTTCGTTTAGAATCAACCATATCTTTGCCTGAATGCCCCGCCAGCCGGCGTGATAACTCAAGTCATCCAGAATACGTTTTTCTTCAGTCTTCCTCTTTTCATCTCTCTCAAGTATCTATTATTGAAAAACAGCGATTCTAACATGCATGTATTAACGCTAAATTCTTACATTTAAAGTGAATCGGTCTATAATTAAAGGTCTGCAATACTAAATAATTACGTTGATAGTATTAAGTGTTAGACATAACAACATACCACGTAAGAATTATACATGGAAGATGTTGGCAAGTGTGAGATATATAATCCGATATTACATATACATGTATCTATATAGCAGATAACAAGGTGTTTTAGAACAAAATATGATTATTTATCACATACGTCGATTATTCCAATCACACAGAACTTTGTCAACATTTTCTAATTAACATTTCAAACAGCATTTAATAAGAATATCCAAATGATACATTTCTATTGTTTTATCAATATTTGATTATTAATGGAAAATGTGCCTATTGTAGAAAATGAATGAAATGGGAATTGATCAATAAATGTGACAGAAAAAAAAAATAGGAAATCATGTTGGTTTAAACAAGTTTGTTTCAGCTCTATTGCGAAACCAGTTCTTGCAACTTATATTAATCACTTTCGAGTCTGCTTCCTAGAACCAACCAGCACTGATGTCATATGAAGAAAATTGGCAGTGACCCGATAAGGGCTCGAACCCATAATCCATGGGTTGAGAGGCAGACAATTTAACCACTAGGCCACCGCTGCACTTAAATGCAAATCATGTTTAAAACTGGTATCAAAATTAAAATCACTTAGATCAGATGTAAAATGCTAATTTATGGGTACCTTCAATGCATCTTGGTCATCAAAATATGTCATGTACTTCACGAAGCAACACTTTGCTAAATCTGTTTCCTCAATGCCCCAGAAGTTTAGCTCTTTACGAAAAATTGATGGACACATATCACTCGGAATATGTAGCTCTCCTCCTAAGTGCTCGTACAATATTGCTTGAAATACACGAGAATCTCGTGCAACAAACACTTCACCTTCCAATGCATGCAAATTATTTCTAAATTTAACCGGCACTTTATTTCTTATGTTTAACCATACTGTGTTAAATATTTTAAATCTAGTTCCACTAATATTGACAATTTGAAATACAACTTCAGTAGGTTCCACGTGATTTGCCGGATTTTTCATGTTATAACGCATCTTAAAGTGGCGGAAAGCTACAAAAATATGAACGTATAGGCTTAAGTTAAGGAGTTTTATATACTGTTGAATAGCCAGTAACCTATCCAATTAGGTTTTATTTATAATAGTAACCGAATGCCATAGACGCGTGTATTTCTGCTAATGATTCAACACAATTATATAGAAATATTTATTGTATATTACATCGTTATTTCATTATTCCTGTATAATTTATTACGAATAGCAGTTTTCCCTACTGTTAGCTTTACATAAATATACATGAATAATACAAAGACTTTATTATTCATGGCAATACATACTCTAATATAGTGCGAATTACCTTTACGTAATTAGGGTCAAATATCCTTAGGGTTATGATAAAACATTCTAGAAAGATGTTGCAGTACAAGTTTACTTGGTAAAGAATTTATTTGTTGAACAACATATAAAAATTGAGTCATCTAGTGATATAATAAATATGCCTACCCGATCTGGAACTAGACGTACATGACCACACCGTTTTACTGGTTCCACTAATGACAGAATGATGGATTGACGACAGATGTCCACAATTTACTGATTTATGAATTTGACTGATATATTGATATGTCAAAAATTGCTGTAAATTTACTGTCCATTGACTGGAAATACTGTTGTGTAATTTTGACTCATTTCTCGGGTAAAAAAATAGCTCGAGCGGGTTAAAAGTGACATACCTTCTCGTAAAAAATGATTTTTCAATTTTTGTTAAATCTTCCTCTCCAGTATTTTTTTTATTTAAACATATTTTATTGCTCCTTTGTACAAATTTATAACATTATATTATCATAATATAAACACAAAAGTAGCAAAATGGTTGAACCACGAGTTCTTACAACATCAGCAAACGTTTCTTCTCTGATATATGGAATTATCTAATAATAATAAGACAGTTACAAACCAAATTGAATGATAGTAAAGCAGTTGGGGAAATATGCACAAGGTGAAAGAAGAAGAAAAAATTAAATAAAAAAAGAACTAAATAAGGGAGATTGAGTTCAGTATGTAGGGATATCAATTGAACATGGCAAGTTATATTTATATAATTAATATAAAAATGTTAAGATTCAAATCTACACGATGATGTAATAAATATTTGTCATCTCCAGTATAAAATAAAGAAATGGGTTTTGTGATATACACATAGGCACATAGGCATCGCGCAAGTCAAATACAATGTGGTGATACAAGACATGGAACATGCGCGTTTTTTATTGTTCTTATTGTTGTTTTTGTTGTTGTTGTTTTCTCCCGCGATTCAGCTAGGTATTCTTTATCAATATCCTTGCTGTTAGAAAACCAATTTTGACAGAGTACTCATAATTGTTAAAGCTTCCCACGGTATAACAATCTTGTGCAAGCTCTTGAATGTTTTACAACATTAATTTGAGTACAGTCATTTATTCATGGGGGATACAGTACACACCTGATGATATTAACAAGCGATTTCTAGCAAATCCTGTTCTTTACTGTTTGATAGGAATATATGTATACATTTGTAGTAGCAATTATTAAAGATTTACTATACCAAATGTATCGACCTAATGAAATGTTGTTTTATCATATTTTGGTAATGGTATGGTAAGACAGTATGGAACACGCTGCTTTTTTTAATGATACGGAACACACCGTTTTGTTTGTTGTTGTTGTTGTTGTTTTTACTCTGTTCCAATTTGTTATGTACTCGTATTCGAATATGTAATATTTCTCTTTAAAATATGTTTTTCTTCTTTTTCAAAGCAACACAAAAGGCCACCCATTAGTCCGATATATTGGTATATAATCATCATCTAAACTAAGATATATTTAACTTTGATTAAGTATTTCATTTTGAATTTTATGCATAAAAACTTCATAACAGTAGTTGTCTGTTGACAAATGCATTCACCAGCACATCACTTTCAAAATCTGAATGATTATGAACATTTTAACAATGAAGTATAGTACATTTTCAACGTGTATGACTTTGACACTTCAACGTTGATAAAACTGCAACGTTGCATAACAAGTGTGTCATTAAATCGCGGTAATGATGTTACATTTCAGTTTTTTCATATTTCAGTTGAAATTTCTAAATGTTATTTTGTTTACTTTTCAATATTAAACTATCTTTATTTTGTAACTCAAAGTTTACTTTTTCAACAAACAAGAACATTAAATGTTGTTCTATTTTACGCAAAAATCTAGATATGTAAACTATTTTGCACAAATACTTTGTTGTTTAGGTTTATGAATAAAATATGTCAATTCTGACAAATTTTAACACTGACCAGTGACATGAAAATATGCCATTATCGTGAAATAAATGATGACGCAGAATTAGTGATGTTGAGTATACTATAATTAAATTGTCACCTAATTTAATGCTATAGTATTTTAATACATTTTGAGCTGTTAGTCCCTTACAATATGTACTGTACATGTCACTATATTTTATTTTTATCGCCATCTTATTCTATTATATATATTCTTAAATCTTAATACTTTTATACTTTTATAAACCTACTTACACTAAATTAAATTTATTTACTTCTCAGACTTGTTACATGTTAGTAAATATAGTTTACGTCTCTGTTAATGTCAGTATTTAGCTTATTAGTTAATGTTTCCCGAGACATAGATAACAGAGATGGGCAACTTCCTAGCCAGTTAAAATATCACGCGTGCCTGCTAAACTTAAAACTTGTAGCAAGTAAAACTTATTAACCAGATATCAAAATCAGTAAAATAGTACATTTTCTGACAGCTTATGCATAATTGTCTATGGCTACAGGTAAAAATATTTACAGTTCCCATGTAAATAAATGGTACATCATTTTTTAAAGAGAACTACTATAATAATTTTTGTTACAAAACTATTCATATGACAAAGTACTGGCTCAGTGGGTATGTTCTTGCCATGTTTTTCTAAGTGAAAGGCATGGAAAGTTACCAATATTTTTAACATGCAGCAATAGATAAAAGATTTACCTTTCAAATGGTATATAATATTAAAGGATCAAATGTACATCCATTAAGTTTTATCTGCTACAAAATGCCTAATTTTTAATTTTTGATAGGCATGAGTGATATTTCATTGGAGTATTATAAGAGCTGCTTATCTCTGTTATCTATGTCTCTAATGTTTGTATTCTTAACCGACTTAGAACATCTGGTATCTTAAGTATCACACATCCTATATCAAGATTTAGTGTACTGATACCTTAAATGTAACACGGGCATGCGTGTGAATTACTTCCGTAAATTTATTTACTTCCGGGAAAGTTAGGAAAGTAAAATTTAACCTGGAAAAACACTTATTTCATGTTTTATATGTATATTATTAGGTAAACAACATAAACTGAATGAAGCATAAACGAAACAGATAAAGAAATTAATGGTATTTAAATGATTACATCTTTTTTATTGCTAAAACACTTATTTTATTTTGATAAGTCACTTAGTCAGTGTTAGTCAACATGTCAATTGATGTTATATCTACTTTTTTGTGAGTTAGGGTGCCCTCTAGGTCAAAATTAGTTTGCACCACCAAATTCGCCAATCAGAAAAAGTTGGAGCCAATTGCTCCTAAGTTGGAGCCAATAATTCTGCAAGGGAGACATGCCTATCTTTGCTAAGATATGCTAGCAGTTATATATCATTATGATTACAAACACATATTTATAATATTTCATTTTATTACAGCTGCACATGTTTAATATGAAAAAGGCAAAGCCTCAAAGCGAGCTCGATGTACTTTTTACGTGAAATAGTATGAAATAATTTTTATTTCAAATGCAGTAACAAGTGCGTGTGGCGTCACATGTACTGTGTTAAATATGGCTCCGCCCCTGTCGTGAAATGAATAACAAGTTTTGAAAACGTTGATAAAACTTTGTTTATTTTATTTCACTCTTTATTTTTTCAAGCGAAATAAAGATTAGTTAAAGTGAAATTAATGTAAAAACTTAAAACGTTTGCGACATTAAAATAGCGTACTTGATTTGTTTGTTTTGCACGTGCTGTTTGGCGCTACATTGTGACGTCACGTAAACAATACTTTAAACGTCTGTACAGCGTTAACGACTGAATAAAAGATATTGGTGTTCGGATTCATTTTCTTAGTTAGACCATTTTTTCATTCTAGATAGTTTTCACAACAAAATTCGACAAAAAAATTGTTTTAATTTATCAGATTTTTCTAACAAAATGGCGCCTTCAATTTTCATTTTACATTTTCCGTTTGATATTTTATCGACAGCTTCCGTTATTCTGGTTTCCTGTCCAATTATGGTTTCCATAGACGTGCGCGGGTGACCAGTCTACACATCCGTTTTCAGTCAGAATTCCTCAGTTTTTATCGTTATCTTTAAATTCGAAAGGTTGCGATGTGTCCAATTCGGTACTTCGAACGAAAGTTTTCAAAACCATCACTTAACAGGTACTCGCGTTACCGTAAAGCTCGCTTTGCGAGCAGGCCCTTCGGGCCAGCTCGTCGAGCTCGCTATTATCTAAAATATAGACACACTATTATGTGGTTTTCAAATTCCATTTAAATAAATACACATGACAGCATAAATGTAATCAAAAACATCATGTTAAGTTAGTCATGGGAGGTCCTGTTTTCCACCATTTTGCCAGTATAGCAGTTCTTCTCACAGGCTGGACTGAGCCAAGATCTTTCCCAGCCTCTACCCGACAATCTGGTGATCTACAGATACAAAATAAAAAAAAAGCAACATTACTATAAATTGACTTCATCTAAAAATCAAGCAGAACAAAAAATGAAATAGATACTAAGTATTTTTAACAATGAAAAATATTGTTTATTTTAATAGGGTTTGCATGTGAATAGACACTTCAGCACTTTACATTGCAGTACTGTGACTTTAGAACAATCATTGGTGAAATTATTCTTTTAATTTTCATCCGATTTAATATTCAAACTGTAATTATTTTTAATCAGTTGACGAGTCAACTTACCGAAAGTTCAATGTTTGTCAACATCACGGACGAAATCTTTCACTTCTCTGTTCGTTACTAACACTTGTTGACCACACAGTCATGTCAGAGAATGAAAGACGTAAATTGTTCCATTTAACACATTGACACTTTCATCTTCACATGTTCCCGAAGTGTCACACAATTGATGACATACTTTCACATTTGGGCCGCTTATGTAATTGACGCGGCCGCTTATGACATTTAAGTGTACTAGTTGTCGGATGCTTTTATCTTACGTTGGTGCCAGTTAAATTCGCCAATTAAAGATTTTATGCGCCAGAATTAATATATTGTCGCATTTGGCGCCATTGGCGAGCGACAGCGGGAACCCTGTGAGTCAGTATAATACTTGAAGTTTGTTCATTCATAAACAGATTTTGTAATGAACCAGTAAAGTGTGTATATAACTGCTATCCTACTGTTCCCTCCCCGTTGTTCAGTGGAGATTAATGTTTTGTTTATTTGAGCCAAATATATAAAATTTGATTTACAAACTACAGACAGTTCATCCGACAGACACTTCACCTAGTTTTTTGGAGACACTTGATTTGATTGAGACACTTCACACAAACACCCCCCTCCCATTTTTATTTTGTGTGTTACATAATTTCAGTCAGTGGCGGATTCAGGCCCGGGCTTCAGGGCTGCAGCCCCCCCCCCCCAGCTCTGCCCAAAGATACATTTACCAGTTTTACTAAGATTTTTATTAAGATGAAATAATTGGTTATATGCTTTTAATAACTTTTTATGGCAGTTATATTTTTAAATAAAATTTAAATTGTACTAACCTCTTTAGTATCTAAAATGGATTCATTGATGGAAAACATTTTAATTGAATACTAGTGTTTGAAATTTTTTTGTACAATAGGAAGGCAGTATTTTAATATCACTTTACTTTGGAAAATCGTCTATTATTCAGATGAGTAAATTGATCCAGTGTTTGGATTTATTTTTATAAACAGTTGTGCATACATTGGTTAGTGTGCTGTTATTTTGTAAATGCTCACTACTAAACACCAGGGGAATTCTTTTTGAAAGACCCTGCAAACACTAACCTCTTCAAAATACAGTGTTTAAAAGGTACCATAAACAGCACTAGAAAGTCAAGGAAATAACACCATTCTCAACCTCATATTTCAAAATTTTCTCGGTCTATGGGAGGGGACACCCCTCCCAGGCCCACCCCAATTACATATATTTTTCTTAATTCCATATCATCCAAATATTTACAGAAAAACATTAGTATACTCATATATAAGAAAAGTACATTGCCAATCATAAGATGAGCTATAAACACATCAATTACAATTTTGTTAAATGAACATGATGCTGGCTCAATCTTCAATTTTCGCCTGTTGCATTATTTTTGTCAAATTCCTCCACCCATACGTCAGCCCCCCCAGGAAACCATGTTCTGTATCCGCCCCTGTCAGTAATGGTGATAAAAAAACTTTAAATGTAATCAATTAATGGTGATCATCAAAAACATTTGTCTATTCTTTTAACATTTTGGCTTGCCCGGCTGTAGACTACACATGTATATTTACAAGAAAATGAAATTTAAAAAAATAAAAAATATATAGAATTCTAAACCACAGATATATAAACAACTGATATAGGAAACTCCGAAAATAGACGAGAGTCAGATTCAGACCACAATCCTTTGCGCGCTCCGGTGATAATCCCACTATTCTCCGATTTTCACGCTATCGTTAAACTTCGGCGATATCCGTGAATTATTGCTTACTTTGCCGCGGAGAAATATTTGTGTGGAAAAGTGTGTTTTGTATGTTTTAGAATAAATAACTATTGCTTCCAGATTCATTGCTTCTTATATAAGTAAAAAATGTTTAGTCTTTTTTGTTGATGTACCTCAGGGAATTCAATATGGCGGTATTTTGGCTATTTTTACCCAGAATGCATCAAATACCGCAAAATCTTGCGACAAATGATAACTTGCGGGAACACAATTCCGCCGATACAGATTTTAACTGTGTGATGTCACAGTCTCTTCTCCATCTTATATTTAGCTCCATGTGTATACCTATCAATGAAATTTTCAGTGTCAGTTCTAGTTGGCCGCGGCCATTTACAATGTTACTCAACGATAATAGGCAGGGTATTCCGATAACGGAACAAATGTCAACTTTTCAGACTCATAATAATCGTTGAGTGTTCCAAGTGAAAACGGAAGTAGTGCATGAAATGACGAATGACACCTTTAGAACAAACAACTCCCGTTCATAGGCTTTGCCTAATTTCATACTATTGATATGAATAAGGCAAAGCCTGAAAGCTAGCTCTTGGAAAAATTATAGATCCAATACAATTTTAAGGGCTGTCATTGATGGAAAATTTTGTATCGATATATCGTGAGACAAATATCGACGATATATTGACTTTGACAGTAGATAGAATGAAAAACATTTAAATATTTTTTGGAAATTTTTGTTTAAAGTTTATATAAGCCAAGAAAACTAGAAAAAATGACTTCTTATTAAGGCAAAAATTAAGATATATTCACTAACATAAATAAAACCGTCTTAGCTTATTGATATTGCGATATTCAATGACAGCCCTACTGCCCTACAATACATTTCACTGTATGATCATATTTAGTAAACCCATCAGCAGCTGCGCACATTTTACTGCACATTTTATGATTTCAATACCCTTAGAACAGTCACCTGCACACTTTGGGCCTCACAATTCATTTCTGGAAAATGATATTTTGAACCAAACAGAAGTTGATATTGACTCGGCATCCATTTCTATTATTTTTTTGTGTCGCCTCTACGGAGTAGTGGCGACATATAGGGATCACTTCTCCGTCGTCTGTCTGTCTGTCCATCTGTCTGTCACAAAACTTGTCCGGACTACTTCTCTTAAACTACTGGTGCAATTTTATCCAAACTTTACAGGAATGATCAGTACCAAGTCTTGTTGTGCATATTTTCAGCATTTTCAGGTTCAATGATTTTTGTCAGAGTTATGGCCCTTTAATAATTTTTATTTTTAGCTCACCTGTCACAAAGTGACAGGGTGAGCTTTTGTGATCGCTTTTCGTCCGGCGTCCGTCCGTCGTCCGTCCGTAAACTTTTGCTTTAAATGACATCTCCTCATAAACCACTGAGCCAATTTCATCCAAACTTCACAGGAATGTTCCTTTGGTGGTCACCTTTAAAAATTGTTCAGAGAATTTAATTCCATGCAGAACTCTGGTTGCCATGGCAACCGAAAGAAAAATCTTTAAATATCTTCTTTTAAACAACCCTAAAAGCTAGAGCTTAGATATTTGGCATGAAACATCTTCTAATGAGTGTCTACCAAGTTTGTTCAAATAAAAGCCCTGGGGTCAAAATTGGCCCCGCCCCGGGGGGTCATTGATTTTCCCTTTATGCATATAGTAAAAACTTAAAAAAATCTTCTTTTAAAGAACCGTAAGAGCTAGAGCTAAGATATTTGGCATGGAACATCTTCTAGTGAGTGTCTACCAAGTTTGTTCAAATAAAAGCCCTGGGGTCAAAATTGGCCCCGCCCCAGGGGGTCATTGATTTTCCCTATATGCATATAGTAAAAACTTAAAAAATCTTCTTTTAATGAACTGTAAGAGCTAGAGCTTAGATATTTGGCATGAAACATCTTCTAGTGAATGTCTACCAAGTTTGTTCAAATAAAAGCCCTGGGGTCAAAATTGGCCCTGCCCTAGGGGGTCATTGATTTTCCCTATATGCATATAGTAAAAACTTAAAAAATCTTCTTTTAAAGAACCCAAAGAGCTAGAGCTAAGATATTTGGCATAAAACATCTTCTAGTGAATGTCTACCAAGTTTGTTCAAATAAAAGCCCTGGGGTCAAAATTGGCCCCGCCCTGGGGGGTCATTGATTTTCCCTATATGCATATAGTAAAAACTTAAAAAATCTTCTTTTAAAGAACCGTCACAGCTAGAGCTTAGATATTTGGCATAAAACATCTTCTAGTGAATGTCTACCAAGTTTGTTCAAATAAAAGCCCTGGGGTCAAAATTGGCCCCGCCCCAGGGGGTCATTGATTTTTCCTATATGCATATAGTAAAAACTTAAAAAATCTTCTTTTAAAGAACTGTAAGAGCTAGAGCTTAGATATTTGGCATGAAACATCTTCTAGTGAATGTCTACCAAGTTTGTTCAAATAAAAGCCCTGGGGTCCAAATTGGCCCCGCCCCAGGGGGTCATTTATTTTCCCTATATGCATATAGTAAAAACTTAAAAAATCTTCTTTTAAAGAACCGAAAGCGCTAGAGCTAAGATATTAAGCATGAAACATCTTCTAGTGAATGTCTACCAAGTTTGTTCAAATAAAAGCCTTGGGGTCTAAATTGGCCCGGCCCCGGGGGGTCATTGATTTGCCCTTAATATGCATATAGTAAAAACTTAAAAAATCTTCTTTTAAAGAACCGTCACAGCTAGAGCTTAGATATTTGGCATGAAACATCTTCTAGTGAATGTCTACCAAGTTTGTTCAAATAAAAGCCCTGGGGTCAAAATTGGCCCCGCCCCAGGGGGGTCATTGATTTTCCCTATATGCATATAGTAAAAACTTAAAAAATCTTCTTTTAAAGAACCCAAAGAGCTAGAGCTAAGATATTTAGCATGAGACATGTTCTAATGAGTGTCTACCAAGTATGTTCAAATAAAAGCCCTGGGGTCAAAACTGGCCCCGCCCCTGGGGTCATTGATTTTCCTTATATGTGTATAGCAAAAACTTAAAAATCTTCTTTGAAAAAACCCAAATAGCTAGAGTTTAGATATTAAGCATGAAACATCTTTAAGTAAATATCTGCAAAGTTTGTTCAAATAAAAGCCCAGGGGTCAAAACTGGCCCTGCCCGAGGGGTGTCATTGTTTTTAACTATATGTGTATAGTAAAAACTTAAAAAATCTTCTTTTAAAAAACCTAATGAGCTAGAACTCAGATGTTTTGCATGAAACATCTTCTTATGGGTGTCTACCAAGTCTGTTCAAATAAACAAATAAAAGCGCTTGGGTAAAAATTGGGCCGGGGGTGGGGGGTGGGGCTATATACAGGTGAGCGACCTCAGGGCCATCATGGCCCTCTTGTTAAAGTTTGTCAGGACTACTTCTATTATACCACTAATGCAATTTCAATGAAACTTTACAGGATTGATCTGTAGCTCAAGTCCTTGCGCATATTGCACGGGTTTTCCGGTTGAATGATTTTTGGCCGAGTTATGGCCCTTTGAAAAAAAAAGGTGTTTTTTTCTGTGTGTTGTCAGATACACAAAAGTTTGTCCGGACTACTCCTCATAAACTAATGGTGCAATTTCATCCAAACTTTACAGGAATGATCAGTACCAAGTATGTTTGTGCATATTGTCAGAATTTTCTAGTTCAATGATTTTTGTCCGAGTTATGGCCCTTTCATAATTTTTATTTTTAAAGTTTGTCCGGACTACTTCTCTTATACCACTAATGCAATTTCAATGAAACTTTACAGGATTGATCTGTAGCTCAAGTTCTTGCGCATATTGCAAGGGTTTTCCGGTTGAATGATTTTTGGCCGAGTTATGGCCCTTTGATAAAAAGGTGTTTTTGTCCCCTACAGGTTTAACCGGAGGGGACTTTAGGTTTACGTCCGTCTGTCAGTCCGTCCGTCCACAAAACTGGATCCAGTGATAACGCAAAAAGTACTGAAAATATTTTTATGAAACTTGATATATGGATAGATGGCAGTATGGAGATTATGCACGTCTTTTTCTTTTCTTCCTATGTTAAAAATTCTGGTTGCTATGGCAACAAATAGTCTGAAAATATGGCAAATTTAACACAAACTGGATCCAGTGATAACTCAAAAAGTACTGAAAATATTTTTATGAAACTTGAAATATGGATAGATGGCAGTCTGCAGATTATGCACATCTTTTTTTCTTTCTTCCTGTATTAAAAATTCTGGTTGCTATGGCAACAAATAGCCAGAATTTCAAGGTTTCTGATTTAAATTTTTCAGCTTTTTTACTATAAGTTCTTTATTTCTTAAGGTGTTTACTTCAAACTTTAAATATAAGTTTCTGGTCATCAACCATATCATATGTGACAAGGTTTACAACTCTAGCACAAAAATTATCAGTATTACCTCCCTTGAATTTAGATTTTTTTTTAAAGAAACCGTCTTTTTTAAATAACTTCTTTATTTCCTAATGTATCTACTTCAAACTTCATATATATGTTTCTTATTATCACTCAACATTTTTGAGAAGGTTAAATACTCTAGCAAGACTATTTCCAGAATTATGTCCCCCTTGAACTTAGATTTTTTTCGAGAAAGAAATTGGTATTTTTTACTCCTGGCAACTTCTTCATTCCTTATAGGATTTACTTTTAAATCCCACATCGTAATAATATGACAAGGTTGTTTAAACATAATTTCCTTACTAGGCAGGAAAACTTAACACATTACTGTGAAAGAGACAAACTTAGAACTCAAAAGATTTAAGTTCATTCGTGTCATTTATTCACTGGTACAATTGAAATCAGAATGTTGCTGGGGTTCTAACCGGTAGGGGACTTATGGATTGCTTGCAATACTATGATAATTGCTTGTTTTCTGTGTGTTGCCAGAAACACAAAAGCTTGTCCCCACTACTCCTCATAAACTACTGGTGCAATTTCATCCAAACTTTACAGGAATGATCAGTACCAAGTCTAGTTGTGCACTGTCTGTCTGTCTGTCCGTCTGTCACAAAACTTGAAATGAAATTGGCCATCATGAGGCGACACATGTGATCACTGATTGCTCTTGTTTATTTTATGTATAAGTTGCATATAAAGGTAATTATTTTGACTGTCAAAAAAATGCATTATACTATAATTGTATCAGTCAAAAGTTTATGTACTTGATGATTAATTCATCAAACGCACGTGAACGGCTAAGAGTCCCATTTCTAGAAACTGTAAGTTCTCAAAACTTCGCCTTTATAAGGTGATTATTGGCAAGGGGTTCCAAATGCTAGTTTTGATTGGATCTATGAGACAGGAAACCAGAAAAAGCTGTTCCCTAGCATGCTTTTGTATTGGTAAACAATAGTGTGGGTAACCTGCTGGTACTGATTCCTGGCGTGATTCAAATATAATAGAACAGGGAACCAAAGAACCTCCAATGAAGAGAGCAGGCAAACTTTTACCCATAATTTTGCTGTACTTAAGGCGAAAGTTTTAAAAAAACATCACTTGAAGATACTGGCCTTACTGTAAATTGCGTAATATTCGCTTTGAAAGGGCCTGCTCTTGGAGCTCTCTATTATAGTATTTTATATTAATATTTACTGTAGAAAAATATTGAAGATGAGGGGTAAAGAGTCTTAAAACTTAAGGGGTGAAGTGTCTAGTTCCTGATATAAAAATTAAAATACTAATGGTTAATTGTTGAGCCCAGATAAACTTTAAAGACCTCTCCAGTGGCTACTGTGGCATTTAGATGGTGATCATACATGTTTAAGTCCTGTAGGACTAACCCGGGTGTAGATTTTCCAAGGTTTTTGGCTCAAAATCCTTGGAAAAAAACCTCGGAGTATTGGAACAAGAAAATGCAAAACTTTGCTATTAAAAAAACCTTGGAAAAATAGGGAGAGGGTGAAAAACCTTGTAAAAAATTTCCGAGTTTTTTTTTTAAAAAACCTCGTAAAAAGTATGACCTCGGAGTATTGGAACGATTTCCAAGGATTTTAGAATAAAAACCTCGTAAAATATTTACCGAGGATTTTGTTTAGAAAACCTTGGAAAATGAGTGACCTCGGAGTATTGGAATGATTTCCAAGGATTTTTAAAGTGTTTCCGTGGTTTGTTTTCCAAGGTTTTTAAATGAAAACCTCGGAAAGTTTCTCACAACTGGGAATACTGTTATATTTTCGAGGATTCTTACTTAAGGGCATCAGAGAATTTTCCAAGGTTTATTTGAGCAAAAACCTTGGAAATTTCTAGAATATCCATGGAAAATCAGAAAATATAACATCCAATGAAATATTCTGAAAAGAGCAATTATATTGTCCTTTTAAGGAATTGAGAAACTTCTTTGTAATAATACAGAGCAAAAAATGATCACATGACTCACTGAAACATTTAATGTCAGTGTGAAGTAAATAGTAATGCACTACAAATGAAAAGTTAAGTTAGAAGTCTTTAATGGTAAATATTACTCAATGTTCAGTTATAATATTTTGGTATCCGGTTAAATTTTAATGTATTCAAATATCTATCTTTTGAATTCCTGTTCACTCTTCATGATTTTTAAATGTCCCTTAGTTTTTCCCTCACCATCACAGGGGTCACATGTGGATAATGCTCCAGGATACAATTCCTGAAATAAATAAAGTAAACATTTAATAAAGTACAGCCATTGAAAGAAGTTAGAAAAACAATTATATAAAATCACCACTGGGCGCTTCCCTCTCCATTGGGCGCTTCCCTCTCCATGTGGTCAGGATCAAAGACTTCAAACTACTTGCCTTACAACATTGTATTTTTGACTCCTGAAGCCAGGATGGGCTTCTTCCCTCTGAGGGAGCTATCCAGCCCAGGATTAAGGAACACCTGTGGTTATACTCAGGACAGTTCAGTATGTGTAGGCAATCAGAATTACATCATTTAATTTCTTTTTTATTAATCAATAAAAAAAATAATACATTCCTTAAACGTTTCCATAGACAAAAATATCAGTTCACTGTTGATATATATTGTTTTAAAAAATCAGCACTTTTGTGAAAAGAAATACATCTTTTGAGTGATCCAAAACTGCTTGACTTACAAGTTGTTCAAGACCATTGATTAAAATGAAGGCTTTAATATTTTCAAATGACCTTTTCTGTAGTTACTTTTAAATATTGGTCTACTGTTTTGAAATAGTGAATTTAATTTTTTTCATGTTGATTTCTTATTTTCCTTCATCAGTACTTAGTGTCAGGATTTCAAGAAAACTTTGGTAAGCAGTGTGACAATTCTGCGATGTTTAGAAAAGAAACAATGTCTGTTACTATTATTTTAGATAGTGTCATACTGGATGTTACAACCTAAAGCACTCTAAAAATATTGCAAAAAATAACGCTTTTCATAAGGTGATTCCCATTGCCTTACACTAATTGTATCTGTCTGCTCAAAGTGACATCTGTATCAATAAAGCTGGAGAGTCATCATGTAACATTAACAGCATTTCCAACAAAGTATCAATAAAAAAATCAGTTCCAGAAACCTTCATTCATTCAAATTTCAAATTGAAACTTTCAAAACCTAGTTTTAAAACAAAAACATACTGTAGTATATTCCTTGAAGCCTTTCCTGGTCTACAGTTGGCTTAATCGATGCCTGGATGCCAATGATATACTATGATATTTAAAAACACAGCAAAGCTGGATTGCCATCTTCTTGTAGTTTGGAACAGTCTTGCAAACTTGCTTTTAAGCTGACTCTGTAATTAAAAATTTGTAGATTCAAATATAATAGATGAAAGATGAATTTGAGTTTATAAATAATGTCGTCATAGTTTCATGCACTCATCTTGTTCAATACAATCATAGACAAAAATAACATTAATACTCTTAAAATATCCTCTAAACAATTGTATTTAAACTTAGCTTACATTTAGGTTAAAAATATAGATCTAAAATAGTTTGTATTTAATACTTATTTGAAAAAAAACAACAACAACAGATTTTATGCATAAATGTATCTAAAATTATTTACCTGAACCTTTTTACTATCATGTTTCTTTTGTTTATCTTCCTGTACCAGGTCATTGATCTTTAGGTTCAATTACAACAACCAAACATTTCCTGAATCTTGTCACACTTAGATAAATGTTTTCTTTGAAAATTCCAAAATATGCTCCCTAACATTTAAAACAAGATATGTCCAAAATTGCTTAAAATAAATCCAGGTTTGCACTACTTCCAACTATAACCACTTGACCCATTAATGTCTGAGATTCAAATTTTTCAACAGTATAACTGAAGGGGCAATCATAATGTGAAACAGGGGTGATCCCAAAATATCAAAGCCATCATCATTTTATTTTTACATTAATTTTATTGAAGGTACAAATATATCAAATGATAAATAAAAGTAAAACTTGAAAATTATAAGAGAGTCACAGTTGCAGTGTCATTTTAGACTGTTTTGGATTGTATAAAAACCCAGCCTCCCCCTGAATAATCACATGGAACAATCTGGTCTATCCCAGAATGCTCAATGAGAAGATTGATCATGCATAGATTATAAGAGGGAACCACCTGGGGTGCCATTAGTTTTATCTGATCAGTGTGTTATATTCTGTGTGTGAAAACTTAGTGGATGCAGTATTTATTTATCTTAATTATAAGAAAGTATCAAGCATACATATTTTACACATTATTTGTACATAATTATATATTAAAAGGACAATTGATAACTATTTATGTTTATTGTACACATAATTAATGGCAGAGTAAATTGTAATGTATGTCACAGACTTGCTTAGTAGAATATACTATACTATTTTATATGGCATAAAAACATATATTAAAGATTAATAGCATTCTTATTTCAGTGTTGCTTACAGGCTGTCAAGAAACCTTAAGTTAAGTCTATATATAGAAAGAAACTGCAGGAAAAATACTGATGCATTTAGAAACTAATAGACATAAACACTGATTGTTTCTTTTTGTATAATTATAAGTTTTGCTCTTTTATCTATTCTTAAAAATGGAGAAGATATCTAGTAACAATAATTATAAATAATATAAAAAAAATATGAAAATAAAAAAAAATAAAATTTTCAAGTCTTTCTGATCATCAGTTATTTGAATAATCTTTATCTTATTATGATTAGTTACAATACCTTTATAGCCATTAATAAAAGGTATTTTATGGCAACAAGGAATTTACATTTTATTTAACTTTTCCATGTTTTCACACTTAAATTTTTTTAATTGATTCCTCCCACAAAAATGGCTTCAGAAGATTAAAGTACAAATTTATTGAAAAGGAATTACTAAAAATTGATTCCCTGGACCAAATCTCTCCTTTCCATGCTGTTGGACAATAATGTTTGCTCTGACCATGGATTAAGAAATATCCATTGGCAATCTACAGTTGGGTTGTTATCTTAGTTTGCTTTAACTGTTGATTATTGCTTTTGATGCCCATTATAAGTTAAATCATGATTATGTCTTAACATTTTCCGATATGAAATTTAGTTAAGTTCAATTATCTGAGGTCATTTCCAAGATAAATATTGGCAAAGTGTTTCCAACAAATTTTACGTAAATTTTCTAAGTTCTTTTCCGAGCAAAAAAATGACAAAGTTCTTATTTCCAAGCTTTTTCCGAGCTGATTTTTGGCAGAGTGTTTAATTCCGAGATAGTTTCCAAGGTTTTCTTTATTTCCAAGGATTTTTATACAAAAACCTTGGATAAAGTTTCCAAGGTTTTAAAAAAAACTCGGAATTAAGAAAAAACCTTGTAAAACTGGTTTATTTCCAAGGTTTTTGAAGCAGTTTCCATGGTTTTTTTCATAAACCTCGGAAAATCTACACCCGGGAAAGGACTTTGTTTAAGCCACACATGTTTGAACTGTCAGCTAACAGATATACTGAATTATCTAGCTGTGCATTTTTTGTTGAATTAAATTATACAATGTATATACAAAGTTAAGTAACAGGCAACAGTTACCTGACAAGTATACAGTATATGTTCTTATGTATGTAACTATGAATTATAATACTATACATTATATTATACTATACTATACAATTATGGATTTATTCTGGCTTTATGGATGCTAATCTTTAATCTTTATCATCAGGAAGGTTGCTTTGTAATTACTGATATTCAGATTTTACCATATTAGTACATCATTTAAACACCCCAGCTTTACCAAGCTGCCAGACCCTTAAATGACCCCAAATATAAATTCATCCTGTTGATTGTAGGGGCTCCTTGATGTACCAAATCACTAATGAAAAAGTAGCCATCCCCATAGAAGGTTATCTCACCGCTTTAGGGAGAGCCTCTTGGTATGCCCTCATGCTGAGGATGAGATATAGCTTAGGTTTACCCCATCCCAGAATAACTATTACAACATCTCATTCTTTCCAAGAAGAGTTTTCCACATTGAGCATAATTGACCATAACAGATTGCCAGATGACTTCAACTTTTAACAAACCCATACATAATATGTCAGCTAAACTCACACATAATTATTACTTAAGGTTTGTACATTGGATATCTGAATTTCCATTCAAAGTAAGCAAACACAAAACATTTGATGGGTAATGGTTAAACTAATGTTAATCTTGAATTACATGTGTTTAGTGTTAAACATGAAGTCTAACTGTCTTCACATTCATATAAAACAACCAAAATTCATTGAGAATAATATGGTATTTTCTTGTTAACTGCAAAATATTATTATTATCATCTGTAAGGGTCAGGCTGTCATTAATAATTTGATACATGCTTGTATCTTAGATACAGTTTCAGGAAATTGGCTCCAATATGTTTCAAGATGCTCTTAAAATTGATACATGCAAAGCTGTGACAAGTGGTTTTAAACATTTTCAACTCTATGTGACCCCTGAACTCACTGTTATACATGCATATTATAATGTGGTATAGAAACTCACTTGCTTAGAGAAACACTAGCCATAAATGGATGTAGTAAATTAATATATATTTTATGAAATATTTCAGGTGTGTACATTGTGTAGAGGTCAGGATGAAAGATGGCTGATAGAACAAGGGATATGCTGAGAGACAATTGGACAACATTGCCATATTTTCATGATCATTTTAAGTCAGTAGATGATGTAAGTCATAACTTAATTATTTACTATTGTTAATTAAATATTATCCTTCCTAATTGAATTATAAAGCCATATTTAAATAGTGAACCATTTTTGGCTATTATAGATATCCTATATTACAAACAAGGCACAGTGTTTTCTATTTTTGCAAGAAAGGTTAAAGTTAAAATACATGTATATATAGGCTCTTGAGATGTGCATCAGATGTAGCAGGTGATTGTAATTGATAGTGCTTGTAATTGTCAGATAGACTTGGTACAGTGATTTCATTTATTTATGGACAGGATTGTATTGTACATATGAGTCTTATACATGTACATCTATGTGTAAAATGATCTAGCAATCTGGATAAAAAAAACTGAAAAAAAAGGAGAAAAATTGTGTTGGAATCCAGAGATATTTGAAATACTTGTAACTTCCATTAGGTTATCACAGTAATGATTTATTGAATTACATTAGGATGTAAACTACATACACATACATGTAACAACATTCTTCAATAAGCCAGGTGGATATCTTACCATCTTGATAAATAAAGCATCCCTGTGAGACTTCAACACACAGCATTTAAAGCAGTATATTTAATTCGAAACTTTTACAAATCGGTATTGGAGACCTGCATACATGGATGTTTTGTTATTTAATTCAAATTAACTAAAATATCTAAAGGTGCTGAGAATATATTCTTAACTTCTTGACATACTATACAACTAATTTGTAACTGAATAAACCCAACATGTTGTTTTTCATTGTTTACAAGCTTGTATTAATATGGTACTTATTTAGAATATTCTTTATTGTTTAGGTTTCTCATTTTATAAAGAAGAAGTCTAAGGGTAAATCTGGATCATTCTTACTGCGACCTAGCAACAGAAATAGAGACCTCCTCACTGCCTCTGTTTTGTATGTATAGCCTTATTTTTGTCCTTGTTTTATAACCTTAGTACGATTTTTAGCTCGACTATTCAAAGAATAAGGAGTACCGGTACCTCGAGCATCGGCGTAACCACTTATGTTAAAGTTTGTGTACCAACTCAAATATTTTTAAAATCCATTGACATATGGCTTTGAAATTTTGCACACTTATACACCATCATAATCTCAACTTGTTTACAGGAGGAAAATACTGTATACAATATTATGCCCTACATTGTATTACTACCAAGCACTGAGAAAAGTCGAGCACGCTGTCCTACTGACAGCTCTTGTTAAATATTAGTTGGAGTAACAGTTTTTAAAATACTAAATACAAATGTATTAGAAAATAGAGTTTAATCATAATATGTTAATTGTTATTTGCAAGACGAGTTTCTTAATGATGCTGCCTCCATTTTACTTACACTTTTATAGGTGCTGAAATAACTAATAGAAAGAGCATCTAAACAGAAGGCCATCTTATTTGTACGAGGGGGCATAGCATTCTTCTCATAAGATTTGATAGTTGTTGAAATTATATCTGAATTTGGTTTATCTTGATATAGTTCGGTGATAACCAATAGGCCCACATGAACACCTAGTCATGGAGTACATATTGAAATTAAAGATTGAAATAAATCCACAACAGATTTAAAATTAAAACAAATTGATCAATATAAGAGGGTAGTGATCAAACATTATGTATAAAAGAGAGGACCTATATGTAACATTCTTCACTCTTTAATCTGTAGTAGATAGTTCTGTAACATCACTTAGACACACATACATGTGGTGTCCATCTCAACAACATTAAAGATGCAGGTTTGTTTAAAGTATTTTGATGATTTTGGAAAATGAGCCTGTTTTAAAAAAAGTACTGTTAATTTTTGGTAAAATGCATCCCTTTTTGGTTTGAATGTATATTACAATTATTGAGAATGATATTTTCATAGCTATGTTGTAATAGAAACTTTTATAGTGTCTTTTATATATATTTTTTTAACAGAGTACCAGATAAAAGTGTACGGCATACCCACATCCAGATAGAGTTTGATGCTTCCCGGGGCTGTTGGAAGTACTTCCTTGTTGTCGAAAAGAAGTTTGACAGCGTTGATCAGCTAATTGATTATTATAAGCAAAACCCTGTGAAAAATTTAGAAAATGTGAACAATGTGTATTTTCTGAATCCTATTTATAGATCTGATGTTAATGCCAATTTATATACGGAACAAAATGGGTCAAGTAGTGGCAGATTTCAATCAAATCGCACAAATAGTTTGTCAAGTTTGAGTATAAGTAGTAGAACATCTGAGCGATCATTTGACAGCTTAAAGGGTATTCCTCCACCATTACCTGTTCGACCATTGAACCGAACTCAGAGTACGGACTCTAGTAGTGGCACCTGGGGTTCAAACAGTTCACATGTTAATACTTTACCTAATAATGACATAGGCAATAGACCACCATTACCACTTCCTGAAGCACCAGAGAAGAAAGAGGATGGTGGAGCGTATGGTTACTCAAGAGCTCGAGACGTTTCTGAAGATATTTCAGAAAAACTTAAAGATGTTTTAAAATCTAGTGAACGATGTGAATGTGGCATTCCTAGAAATTTGGCAGAGTTACCTATGGGCTGGACGGTGCATTTAAGTAAAGACCCGTTAACTCGGGGAAAACTTTTCTATCAGAGCGAAGATGGAGTAACATCATGGCAACTCCCCCAGCAAGTTGAGATGCAGCTTAATAAGGTTCACATATCAAATTTAAGGCAAATTGACCAGAATTGGAATGTTCGACGTCAGAGTGGAACCTCTCTAAATAGAGTTTGAATTTGTGGTTATGAAAAATCTGTGATGTATACATGTAATATATCAATCTTGAGCTGTACCATAGTATAAGATCTATTATGATAACAATCAAGTTATTTATAATGCCAGGAAGATGTACGTATTCATTGAACAGCTATTTGATTCCTATGTAAGTGCAAAGAATGAGGTTTCAAATAACAACATTTTATATGATAAATTTATTCAAGTAATCAGTAATCATTGAGTGAAAAACAAAAGAAAATGTATGCCATGTGTGGCATTTTTTTTAAATTCAGGTGAATAATTACATAGAAAACCATAAATAAAAAAGACAACAATGTTTTATTTTTTAATCAAATTATAGCCAGTAATGTTTTTTGTATTGGCCAACTTCTATCAAAATATAGGTTAAAATTCTTAGGATATCAAATCAGTCACATGAAGATTGTTGAAATACATGCAGCATCTGAATTTTGTTATGAAGCTTATAGTTAGTTATCATTTCATGTGATCATTTTTTGAACCTGTTCAGTAAATTTAGAATAAATGTCTCTTGTCAGTTAATTTTATATTTACTATTTAAATAACAGCATTAATGATCTTTTAAACAGTCATGTATGTATATGTTAACCTGTAAAATTTTGGATAATGAGGGAGTGCTCAGGTTATTAAGGCTTCTGACATGACAATAAAGATCGAAATTGATCATATTGATATTTGCCACGTCATGACAAACCAACATAATGGGTTTGCAACCAGCATGGATCCAGACCAGCCTGCGCATCCGCACACTCTGATCAGGATCCATGCTGTTCGCTATCAGTTTCTCTACTTGTTGTAGGGTTTGTAAGCGAACAGCATGGATCCTGATCAGACTGGTCTGGATCCATGCTTGTCGCAAACCCATTATGTTTATTTTGTCATGATGTGGCTCAGTTATGAATTATAAACAAAGTAACAGTAGGGTAAATTGGCGGTTCAAATAATCTGTGTATGTGTAATACTTGTATAAATTCTAAACATTTAACCTCTTGATGGAGTGACAATTTTGATTAAAAAATATTAAAATTGATTTAACAAATTGCTTACAACTTAACTCAAGGTATAATTATAAAGTAAACATGTTAAAATAATTTTGTAAGAGAAGTTTGCTTAGAACTGAACATGTATGCTTACTTCCCCCTAGGTGCTTTATTCATTATTACAGCTTGTTTTAGTCGATAATAAATAGCAGCTTTCTTACATTTTATCATAGTGTTAAAACATTTAACTTTGATAGCAATTTATTTATTTAAACACCATATAAAAGGATTTCTGCTTTGTAGTAGTCATGATTTATGTAGCTAACAGTCATTGAAGGATTTTTATTTAAAATAAAAATGATGAAACACATTTAGGCACTTAATTGCCATTCTCAAGTCATGTTGTCTTGATGTGGTATAAGGGTTAGTATGTAGTTCATTTTTTTGATTTTATCATATTTCATGAAAACATACCGGTTATTTCTACCTTTAACCTGATTGAACGGGATGTAGTTAGACTTTGCCACAATTTAATGAAATTCCAGGTCAGACTGAACTTTCTGTGCAGTTTGACTAGGCACTTGATACTGTTGCTGGCCCAATTTTTGTGCTTGATATTTAAGTCCCTTTAACATCTCTTCAATTTTGAATGAACTCTCACCAGGCAAAACTATTTCACACATATAGCAGATTAAGGGTTAAGCAAGCAAATGGTGGATGGAGTAACTCTGATATAGTAAGATTGTTTATATTGATGTTGTTTATAATCACTTTGTTGTCATTAAATGTTGCTGAAACTTGCTCAAATATTCTGTATATTTGTCAGTATTTTTTCTGCTTACATGCACTTTAAGTAGGAAACTGTATAAAAAAATACTGTCAAAAGTTATACTTACAATTTTATTGAACAAGATCTACGTTAAAGTGATATTATGCTCATTTTTCCATTGTCAAGGTGAGCAGACTTGACCATATACACCATGTATTTCAAAAATTGACTTTTATTATGGTGACTGACCAACTGTTGATATTGAAAAATGTGTAGGATAAAATATAAATATGTTAAAAATATAAAAAGGTTGCCCCACTCCTTTTGTAAATTGAACATAACAGGTGAATAATGATAGGGAAATTTCCATAGGCCATGTGAATTATTTATAGTTCATTCGAAGAAAGTTATAAAATTGAAAGAAATTATGGCACAACATTAACTTATCTTGACTTTCAACTGTTCACTCACTATATACACTTGGATGGGCATAATGTCACTTTAAATGAATAGAACAACTGTAAGGTATTTAACTTGCTACCAAATGAATTTTAGTTAGAATCTAATCTAATAAATGTTTTCCTTGTTGACACTTGTATAAGTTAGTCAATGAAACAGATAAAAAAGTAATTATAGACACATTTTGCCTCAGAAATTCATATTATTTTCATTCACATGGAAAACTGTAATAAGATACCAAAAATAAACAGTTTTTGAGAAATGAAAATGTTACCATTTCTGAGGCATAATGGGCCTTAATGTAAGCAGGGTCTTTCTATTTTAAAGACCCTGATGTAAGACATAAGAACTTGATTCACAGCTTATATTAATATGTATCAACTAACAATCTATTTCAGCTATTTCATATTGTGAGATATTTATTTTAAAAAACATTTTGGTAAATTGATAAAAAATGAGATTTCAGCGTAACAACCTTTTATTTCATGCTTTCCAGTGTTTTATTGTAATATATCAGATGATTATATTCTGATAAACCACTAGTGGAATTTATAGAATATAATTTTCACTGTAGCCAGACTATATCTGAATGCCGATGAAAAGAGAATCATAACAAAATGGAATAACAGGCAGAAATAAAAACTGTCATGCGTAAATTTTGTTTCTTTAGGAAAAGAAAGTCGATGTCACCATACATTATGTTAAAAATGTAACAAAATTAGAGAAATTTAACAGAACTATATTTCAAAATTGATGATGTGACGTCATGATGTGATGACGTCACAAAGCAGAATGCGCGACGTTACGCGGCAAAATCAGTAAAAAATACATAAAATCACTTAGAAAGCATGAAATAAAAAGAAAATTTATTTGTTTTACATATAAGATTGAAATATATTTCATTCGTGAACACCAGCTATTATATTTTCACTCGTGGCTACGCCACTCGTGAAAATATTGCATCTGGTGTTCACTCAGTGAAATTATATTTCAATCTTACATGCAAAACAAACAAATATCCTCTATGTATTTGTGAACTACATTTTTATTTACAAAAAATCCTAAAATTGTATTTTTGTATTGGTTGCTACTAATTTTGATCTAATACAGTTTGACTATGTGAATTTTGTATTATTTGTGATTGATATGGAAAAGTTGACAATTACTTGTGGAAAAACTGGACAATGCAGGCATGAATCTGGTACAGTAACTGGCAGCTAGTACACAATTGAGCCACGCCATGACAAAACCAACGTAATGCATTTGCGACCAGCATGGATCTAGACCAGCCTGGACATACGCGCAATCTGATCAGGATCCATGCTGTTTGCTTACAAACCCTTTACCAAGTAGAGAAACTGACAGCAAACAGCATAGATCCTGCGCGGATTCGCAGGTTGGTCTGGATCCACCCATTATGTTGGTTTTGTCATGGCACGGCTATTATATATTACTGACACACTGTAATAAAGTATGTTGCTACTTTATGGCCTGCGGTGTCTTCACCAACATTCAGTTTAGAGATATGTCTGTGCAGGAATTGAACACTTTCCGTACATGTCTCAAAATTGTATATACTTTATTTATTTGTTTGTTTTCATGCACTATAGTATATATATACATGTATATTCACACTATACTTGTATCCTCTTGTTTTTCCTTGGCATAAAAAATATGGTAAAATTGTACAAAAATTTAATTGTCTTGTATGCTAACAACTTACACAGTCACGTTAAGGTGTTTCTTGGAATGAATTTTTTTTTTATGCCATGATCAGCCCCAATTTCAATCATCATGGCATAATTATAGAAATTTTGAATTTTATTTGTGCATACAAAATAAGTTATTTTGGTAAAAATTATTTACATTTTTAACTTTTTATTTTTGACCTTTAATTAAAAGAATTTTTTAACCATTTGATGCAGGTCTGGGGATCAATTACTTGTGTGCAAAATTTCAGATCATTTGCTCACTCTGTTTCATCACAATAATTGTTTAATTGTGACCAAAATATTCCAAAAATTAACACTTTTAAACACATTCAGCGGAGTTCCTGTTAGCTTACCATGATAGGTAGTTACTGAAAGTAGTATGAACTCCTACAGACAAGGTTAGACTTTATGGTTTTGAGCAATGTTCTGTGATTTCTCAAAAAGTGTGCTTAAAATTATTTCTCAGGGAAGCGGTATCGTCAGGATATCAGTTTTTTTTTGTTTTTTGTTTTTTTTCTATGAAAGCGGAAGCTTTATTTAAGGCCAATTAAGCCTCAGAAATCTTTTCATTTTTTTTTGTTCTTTAAAACAGGCAAATATGTGTTTGATAATATTTTGATAATAGATTTAGAGCAAGTTAGGTACTAAGTTAAAATGGTGCTTAGAACAAAGTATTGCTGACTTTCTTATCAAGGTACATGTAGTAAAATGTAAACAAAGTGGTATTTTGACTTCCATACAAAAAAAACTATGATAAATAGCAATAACTTACATAATTACCAAAAGCGCAATACAAGCAAAAGATGTATAGGCAATGAGTAACATTTCAGAATCTATAACAGCACACCATTGAAAAATAAAAATAATTTTGGGGGTTTAATGGGCCTTTAAGTAAATGTTGTTAAGGAACATTTCCGATTTTTACCCTGACTGTTATTAATATTTCCTGATTGTCCTACATGTATATAGTTTTTGAACCTATGACTTTTAGATAAATCTGTTTCCCCCAAACCTTTACCAGTCTTCATCCATTATGTTACATGTTCTGCCTTTCCACCCGTATACGAATGTAAATTAAAAGTTGACTCGGTTTTTGAGAATTTAACCTTTTGCTTAATACCTTATATGGACCTTAAATTATGGACTTGTAAATCTTGACAGAACCATTTATCATATTTAGGAAAATTTCAAAATAAGAACAGACTGAATAGGGATGGTGCAGACCATAAGTACATGGCTTATTTGGTCCAAACTGGTTACATGGGTAAATTCATTTGCTGCCATCAGGCTAAGGTTAAAAAGGGATTGGAAAGCTTTTGAAAAAAAAAAATCATATTGGAAATTTTTCAATATGAAACAAAATTAAGCAATGGGCAAATTTCTCTTTTACACAGTCTATAGGAAAAGACTTGGTATGTCCAAAAATAGATGAATTTTTCCACAAAACTTTTTTTGTTTTTTCTTGTTTTGAAGTTAACATAAATTAATCTCTTAATGTTTAAGTTGTAATGCATCTAGTATAGTATATGGCATTGTTGGCTCTTCCAGAATTTTAAGATTCATTGAAATATTTCTGGTTAACGATGTACATACGATGTTTGTAGTTCTTTAGTGAACTGTTAAAGTGATGCTGTAAATTAATTACAAGTTACTTTATAGATTGGTTTTTAATTACCGACAGAGAAATTAGAATGTAGAATGTTATAATTGAACTGTTTCACACAGGCCTGTAGCCAGAGTTTATTGTGACACTGTAGTAACTTGTACCTTGGTTTTGACCCAATGATTTGTGCAGTGGACAAGTTAGTATAAGCAGATTATTTCGCGTGTCAAAAAGTAAGCAAATTCAAAATTCCAGACATTTCGCATGATGAAATATTCACGAATCATACAAGAGTAGATTTTAACGACAGGTTGGTTGATAATTTCGCTATTGGAAATTTCAGGGATTTTCATCAATTTTCGAAATTCGTCAGTATTTCCGTGGGGCTTTGTTAACCACTTATACAGTACTTCACTTGTAAGCTCTAACTGTCCATTCTTAATGTAAGGGATTTCACTATGAAAAATTAAATTATGAAGGACATCTTAGCTTATTTCTGGTGGCACTTCTTGTAATCAGAACTGAAGGTGAAGGTCCCGCGAAATTGCAGCAGTGTTGAATATAAAATTCACACTTGCATTAAATTGTTTGCATATATTAATTAGATGATTGATTATTATTGTATATGATATAGTATAGCTCTTCGCTTACTAGATTTCTTGTCAAAATATACCTGTATTCAAGTGCTAAATTTATTATTGTTAAGTTTATCATTTTTTCACCAATAAATACATATTTTTGCACGCTTGCTGTATGGAGAATTTTGTTTGTTCAATAATAAAGTACATTGTATAATGAACTTATTATTCATAATGAACTTCTGTTTAAATCATTCCAGCATTATTAAAAATATTTGCATGCTTAAACAAAATACTCAAACTAACCAATTTCTTACTTTTTTCTGTAAAATAAAAGTGACTAAACAATTAGTTGTGACTAAAGATGGTTTGAAGCTGATGTTTTTAACTTTTTTTCTTCATTCTAAAATGTGATTTGATTCTAAGGAATAATATGTTATAGCTTATACAATGTACATGATGATAAGAAATGAGCAACAAACAACATGTTTAATGTGGATAAATATTCAGTTATGTTTGCTGAATTTATTGATGCACCAGTAGTTAAAAAGCTATTTTATTGCCAGTCATATTTATGCAATGCCATGTCAAAAAGTACTTGTCTAAGACATTTATAAAATGAACGGAATGCCATAAACTTGCTGTAACAATGTTGTTTTTCTAATACTGGTGTAGATTTGTTTGTTTCATAAGAATTGTGTTGAAGATATTGATTGTATAATACTCAACGTGTGATAACTTAAGTTTTGCGTTTTATTTGTTTAAACTTTTCTTAAACAATTTTTATTTAGAATCATTTATATGTATTTTAATGTTTATGAGATATGGCATCCAACCTTTCTGGCCATATATTATATTTTGCACAT